>NW_015162525.1:95438-97017 GCF_001447785.1 Gekko japonicus | reverse complement strand
TCTGTGAGTGCAACTTAGGTAAAATTCAGCCAGTTCATTTTCTAGTCTTGGTATATTTTGCTATGGGAGGTTTGCAAACTTGTTTTCAGTCCAACCAGTTTATTCGTTCAAAAGTATTTTCTGCTCAGCACTGAGAACCAAGTTCAGTTTTTTAAAAAAGTTAATAGCTGCTTCCCTGATTCAGAAGATATGCTGTGAGAACACATACCCTATTGGTTATTAGCCATTTTGATACTATAGCAATATGAGTCAGATAACTGCATTTCATCTCTCTTCAAGAAGTGTCACCTTTGCTTTCAGTGTCCTTTATTGTTCAGTTGTTCTCTTTCTCTCTTTTGATTTCAAGCTTTTCCAGTTTAGCTGGTGACTTCTGTGGTGGCCTTCCTGTCGCTATCAGCTGTATGGAAAAAATATAAAATGGCTGTCTCTTCATGTAAAGGAAGGTCTGCATTGTGGTTCCCATATCTAGTTGGTGGCTGGAGATCTTCTAGGATTACAACTGATCTCCAGGCGACAGCGAGCAGTTCACCTGGAGAAAAGGGCCACTTTTGGAAGGTGGACTCTGTGGCATTATACCCCGCTGAAGTGTCTCCCTCCCAAACGCCATCCTCCTCAGGTTCCTGCCCCCCCTGCCGACAGATCTCCAGATATTTCCCAATCTGGAGCTGTCAATCCTAGTCTACATTGAAGGGGAAACGGGCGGTTCAATTCTGAACATTTGTCTGAAGAACTTAAACTGTAAGCCTTGTAGTAAAGTGGAAAAGAACAACATAGGCTGCGGTCACACGGAGCATTAGGCACGCTAGAGAGACGGAAGATAGGCAGATTTTCCGGGCGCGATCTCACCGCCACATCTGGGAAGCGTAGAGCTCCTGTGGCTCACCCGAGGCTTCACTCCAAAGATGCGCTGTAAAAAACTAGTACCTCCGAGGTACTAGTTTCTGGAAACCGTGGGGCATGGGCGGGCGTCTGTTCGCGCTTCCGGTGGTAGTTCCGGCGCCCACCCATGTCCCCTCGCAAAAAGGTTGGTTTTTTCCCAAGTCTCCACGGATGCGCACAAGCACCCAACGGAGCATGTGCACACTTTAGTTTAAAAAAAAAGCACAACCCCGTTTGCCCCGTGTCCCCGCTTCTTTGCAGCGCCGCAGGATTGTTTTGTGATCGGCACCTCCCCCCTAACCACAGGACCTCCACGGGATGTCTGCTCGCGCAACCGCATGTTATTTTGCCCCGGGGCAAACAGCCACGCTCCCCCCCTGCATTTTCCGGCCCGTATGACCACGGCCCTAGTAGATATAAAAAGCCACAAATAACAGAGCAATCTTTACTTTGTTGAGTTTTAGGTTACTTTCATACATAGAGCTGGTGTCAATTTATATTTCCTGCCGTCCTGTCGTCATTATTTCTGACTGCGAAAAGGACTTTTTAAAATTTTGCCATTTCTTGAATCTTATTATCCTTGTTTTGTTTTGTTTTTGTCAGCTTTGTAAAAAAAAATAGATTCTGATTTCCTGAGCAATGTTGTTGGCAATTAAGAGCAACTTTTGCTGAAGGCTGTAGGTCGATTATGATTAAAATC
>NW_015162525.1:93788-95410 GCF_001447785.1 Gekko japonicus | reverse complement strand
GGGGGGGGGGGGGGACGACACACACACAAGAAAACGTAATTTTGTTATTCAGTCTTAAAAAATAAAACTACGGAAGTTCTGAAGGCTTTTTCTTTCAACTAACTGCAAATGTAAAGAATGGAGTTTGGGAATTAATGTGGCGTGGGCCTGGGGAAGAACCAGGTTCAAATCCCCACTCTGCCACAAAACTCACTGGGTGACCTTGGACCAGCCTCTCTGTCTTTCTCTCAGCCTAATCTGCTCCACGTGCTTGTTGAGAAGATGGTAGGGGAGAACTGTATGTAAGGCCCCCACAACTGGGAAGGGAATTAGTATATCTCATTCACAACACGGCCAAATCTGTGGATACTTAAATCTGGAGACTGGAGTAACAAACAGACAAGAAAGATATTTCTACAACCCCGAGAAAAGCCCCAGGTTTGCAGGAAAAATCTGAAATGAAAAAAGAAGGGGAGGATAAAATGCTCCAAAATAAGACAAGTAATGCCTGCCGCTTTAAGAAAGGAATGCTCTCCGTATCCGTGGCTACACAACAGCATTGCCAGCCACCAAGCATTGATTTCTGTCAGTAAAAGGCAAGGGTAGTGGGCAGGGCCTTTCCAAGGCTGTTTTGGCATTTGAGACAGAATTCCTCAGGGCCAGGTCTGGCAGTAGGGTTGCCAAGTTGAAATATGTACTTACCGGGGGACTCCCGTGCTGCGGCTGGAGCGCGCGCACCGCACACACATCACCCGGAAGTGACGTCTGTTGGAAATGTATGTGTTTACAAGGTCTGATTCAGTCATTATAGGGTTAACTTGTATTCCTAGTTTGCTATTGTTTAGACTGACCTGGAAGGGATACCTGGCACTAAGCCAATGAGGGATTTGCCCGGGAAAAGTAACTTCTATTTTGATGCAGATTGGTCATTTGTTCCAGGTGACTTCCTTTCTAGGGGTCAAGAAGAAGGAGGAAATCTCCATTACGTGTGTGCTGTCTTCAGTATAGGAAGCTTAGAAATGTAGCTCTTAGTGTTTTGTTAATTTGTAGCAATCCCGTGTACCTTTTCCCTTAGAATAAAGTATTTTTAAAAAGCAAAGAAATCTCTTCTTTCCAATAGAGCAAGATCCATCAAATAGTCTGAGTATTAAACAATTTTTGACTATTTACAACAAATTGGTAGCATAGGGCAGTTTAAATGCTCATTGGATAGAGAGAGAGAGAGAGAGAGCTGAGCCAGCACATAGAGGCTTATTTTAAAAGTGAACTAACTTTTTCCTGCAAAGTTTTTTTTCTACTTTTTGCCAGACAAAGCTGTGACCAGACAAAGTGTGAGCACTTTTAATTCTTGCTGATTAAAGAGATCATCACTTTAATGCTGGTTTGCATTTTGGAAAGCAGCTGAAAGAAAGCTTTTTGAATTTTTTTTTCTACTCGCGCCGGAGCTCCGGAGGGAGGAACAAAGAGAGAGCTGATTGCTTCACCTCTCCAGCTGAAAAGCCTGAGAAAGGATTAACCCTGTGAGTCCCTGCCTGAAGATGAGTGAGGAAGAACCTTCCACATCCAAAGCTGGAACCTCAACTCCTGCACCCAGAGAAACACCAGCCAAACTTGTGAGTACGTTCCATTCTTCAGGGGACACA
>NW_015162525.1:70304-92565 GCF_001447785.1 Gekko japonicus | reverse complement strand
AAATATTTTTTGACTTTTTCTGAGAATAAAACAAAATATACTTTTGTGTATCTGATAAAGAGCAAAGATGAGACACTGAATAAATTCAAATGTTACCTGGCCACAATTAAAAATAAGTTTGGCAGAGCACCCCAAAGCTTACGCACTGATGGAGGTGGAGAATATTGCAATGCTGAATTTAAAGCATTTTTGGAACATGAAGGGATTGAACACAAGGTGACTATCCCACATTCGCCTCAACAAAATGGATCTTCTGAGAGGCTGAACAGAACAATTCAGGACATGTGTAGGGCAATGCTTATGCATTCTGGACTACCAAACAGCCTATGGGCTGAAGCTGTGAACACAGCAGTGTATCTACACAATAGAGTACCCTCAAAGCTTACTGGGACCACTCCTTTTGAGGCCTGGTTTAAAAAGAAGCCTGGATTAAAGCACATCAAAGCTTTTGGTTCCAAAGGGTATGCCCACATACCAAAGGAGAAAAGGGGAAAACTTGACCCCAGAGCTGAAGTTGGATTCGTAGTAGGGTATCCAATCGGTGGAAAGGGATACAGGATATACAATCCACAAAATTGCACAGTTAAGGAACGCAATGTTGTATTTGTTGATGAGAGTGATTTGCCAAGTGTTTCCAGTGCAACTGATCCACAGATGTCTGGGACTGCACCTGAAGAGTTGGTGACATGGTTACCTGTAGTGATCACCGGGGAACCGGCAGGTCTACCTTCTGAGGAAACTACCAGAACAGAAGGGGAAGCGGGAACCACACCAGAGGAGGCAGCAGAACCCACAACCAGTGTGAGACGGTCAGAAAGGAGCACTAAAGGGCAACCACCAAAGAAATATGGATTTTGTGAAACTGTGCAATCCGCAAAGGAGCCCAAGAACTGGAAGGAAGTATGCAACCTACCTACGAGTGAAAAAGACAAATGGATTACAGCAATGGAACAAGAAATACTATCCATTTACGAGAAGGAAGCATGGACTCTTACTAAGCTACCTCAAGGCAGAAAGCCTGTTGGATGCAAATGGGTTTTCAAAATAAAGCATAAAGAAGATGGAACTGTGGAGCTATACAAAGCACGCCTAGTGGCCAAAGGCTATTCACAAGAATATGGGACTGACTATTTTGAAACTTTTGCTCCAGTTACCGACCAAGCAACTTTCAGAACACTTCTTAGTGTTGCAGCATCAAGAGACATGGTTGTAGAGCATCTTGATGTAAAGACTGCTTTTCTCAATGGAGAACTATCCGAAGAAATCTACATGGAACAACCTGAAGGTTTTAAAGTCAAAGGACAAGAGGATTATGTCTACAGACTCAACAAAGGACTCTATGGGCTAAAACAAGGAGCAAAGGCCTGGTATGACAAAATTACTGGACTGCTACAGAAGCAAGGTTTTGAACAAGGGAAAGCTGAACCTTGTCTGTACACTAGAATTAAAAATGGACAATACCAGTATGTTCTTGTTTACGTTGACGACCTGATCGTGGCCTGTCAAAACAGAAAGGACATCAAAGACATAGCTGATGGACTGAATAAGGACGTGGAAGTCAAACAGCTAGGAGATGTACAACAGTACCTCGGAATGCAAATTGAGAGACTCGAGGATGGGACTTTTCTTCTATGCCAGAAACGAAAGATTATGGACTTTGTAGAATCTATTGGCATGAAGGACTGTAAAACATCATCCATACCAATGGAACCTGGATATCTGAAGGAAAAGAATGGACAACCACTCAGAGACATTGGAGAATACAGAGAAGCAGTTGGGAAACTTCTCTACCTGAGCAAAACCACGAGACCAGACATCACAGCGGCAGTTGGCACCTTATGCAGAAAAGTGAGTTCGCCTAATCATCATGATTGGAGTGCAATAAAGAAACTGGCGCGGTACCTGAAAGGAACAATGGACTTACAACTGAAAATTGCACCGTCTGAAGGGCCCAGACTAGTCGTATACATGGACGCCAACTGGGGAGAAGAATCGGACAACTACAAGTCTACAAGTGGATATCTATTTTTCTACGGAGATGGACTAATAGACTGGACTAGTAGAAAACAAACTGTTGTGGCGCAGTCTACAGCGGAAGCGGAGTGTGTTTCAGCAGCAAGTGCCTGTAGTAGACTTGAATGGATTTTTCATATGTTAAAGGACTTTGGAATAAGAGAACCTGTACCTGTACTTATGTTTGAAGATAATCAGGCTTGTATTACCATATGTAAGGAAGAAAGCACCACAGCTAGAAGTAGATCAATTGGTATTAAGTGTGCTTTAGTGAAGGATTTGTACCAGAAGAAGCTGATAGATATTGAGCATTGTCGTACAGAAGAAATGGTGGCTGACATTCTGACTAAGCCACTGACCAAAGAGAAATTTGAACGTCTACGTAAAATGTTGAATATGATTGGTACAAATGTTGAATTGAATAATGAATAATGTTTTTGTATGTTGTATGTATGACTTACATGTTAGACCTTGAGAAGGGGTGTTGGAAATGTATGTGTTTACAAGGTCTGATTCAGTCATTATAGGGTTAACTTGTATTCCTAGTTTGCTATTGTTTAGACTGACCTGGAAGGGATACCTGGCACTAAGCCAATGGGGGATTTGCCCGGGAAAAGTAACTTCTACTGTGATGCAGATTGGCCATTTGTTTCAGGTGACTTCCTTTCTAGGGGTCAAGAAGAAGGAGGAAATCTCCATTACGTGTGTGCTTGTCTTCAGTATAGGAAGCTTAGAAATGTAGCTCTTAGTGTTTTGTTAATTTGTAGCAATCCCGTGTACCTTTTCCCTTAGAATAAAGTATTTTTAAAAAGCAAAGAAATCTCTTCTTTCCAATAGAGCAAGATCCATCAAATAGTCTGAGTATTAAACAATTTTTTGACTATTTACAACAACGTCACGGCACCGGGCACGCTCGGGGTAGGGCCACGACCATCCAAGGGAAAACCATAGAGTTTTCCCTTGGATGACAGTGGCCCCGCCCCCAGCGTGCCCAGCGTGGTTGCGTCACCTCCGGGTGACGTGCACGTCGGGGTGAGGTTCCCCCTGGGGCCTGATCCGCCGGCAGCGGGGAACAGGCCTCTGGGGCGGGGGTTTCCCCACCCCCCGGGGGGACTTGGGAAGCCTATCTGGCAGCAACCACTAGACAATTTACTAGTAGGTGACTTGCATGACTCACTCAGGCCTGTCTGCTTTCTGCTATTCAACAGCAGCCGCTCCATGACCCCACAATAACCATTGCGGTGTAGTGGTTAGAGCTGCAGACTAGGATCTGGGAGAAGCCAGGTTCGAATTCTCACTTTGCCCTGGAAGCACACTGGGTAACTTTGGGCCAGTCACACACTCTCAGCCTAACTTACATCACAGGGTTGTTGTGAGGATAAAATAGACAAGAGGAGAATGATGTAAGTTGCTTTCAGAGGAGTATACATGAAATAAATAAATATAGCTGAAGATAGGGTTGCCAACCCCCAGGTCCTAGCAGCGGGATCCCCCGGTTTTGGGGGCTTCTCCCCACTGTGGACTAGCTGGACAGCAGGGGAAACCCCGACCCTAAACTGGGATGTTGCTGTGCGACGTTCCCAATGGGATGACATCACCCAGAAGTGATGTCATCATATCGGGGACACCGCATGGGGGACACTCTGGTTTCTGAGCAAACTCTATGAGGTCAAGTCCATTGGCCCTTGTGTGTAAGATTTTGGCATTTTTACATGAGGTGTGATTGGGCCCTTATATGTTTTTAAATTCTTTGCTAATAAATACATTTATCTTTTTATATTATATACATTGTTTTTATTGTTGGCCCTCTAGTCTGTTTGACTTACCTTTTCAGGTTCTGGTTCCCAGGTTTCAGTCCCCCCCCCCTTTTGTTCCCAGTTAAGCCCAAGTTTACCATAGAGCTTGCCCCCAAACCAGAGTGTCCCCTGTGCAACATCCCCGCCCACCCCCGAAATGCCCCCCAGATCCCCCAGCAGAGCAGTGAGGAAACGGGGATTGCCAGGAGGAAGTAGTGTGGGGAGGGAGTACAGGGGAAATTGAGGTGCCACCTGCAAGTTCTTGTAGGGTCCCCACCATGTTACTGGGCCCGGTCCAGTTAGGGCTGCCAAATGCCCCCGGGGGGCGGAATTCTCCCCGCTTTCGAGCCCCGATTTCTGCTCCCACAGAATCGGGGCCCGGGGGGAACCCCACCCCCACGTCTGCGACACCCGCGAGCGCTGTGCCGCACGCTAGGGGCGGGGCCACGCCCCCAGCATGCGACGTCACTTCCGGGTGACGTGCGCGCACACGCATAAGACGCCGGCCGGGAGCCCCCCGCTCCCAGCCAAAAAACATTTGGCAACCCTAGGTCCAGTGGGCACTGCACAACTGGGCCCAGCCTGGCAACTGGCACCACACAACTTGGCCTCAGTTTTCCAGGGGAGAGACTGTGAGGGGAGGGAAGCTGAAGACAGCTGAAGACAGGGGAGCAGACAAAGGTAAGTTGGTGAGTGAGAAGCTGGAAAAGGGGAGAGGCTTTCAGGAAAAAGAAAGAGGAAACAGTGGAGGAAAGGGCAAGTGAGATGCCCTCTGCAAGTCCTTGGCCAAATCTGCACCTAGCATTTGCTCCGCTGTTTTACCAATCCCACACTGGAACAGAAAAACGCGGCTCAAAACCACATTCAAGTACCCCAGGCCAACAGTGTACTGACTGCAGAGTCACCCCCGAATGGCCAGAAAATGGCCATAAATCTATGCAGACACTACTATAAAACAGAGAGATCAAATGAAGTGAAAGCGGCATGCAGTCTGGACACTGACATAAAATCCGACAATGAATCATAGTGAAAGTGGCATGCAATGTAGAGGGGGATTTCTGTTCCAGCGTGGGTTTGGTAGAACAGCAGCGCAAATGTTAGATGCAGATTGGGCCCTTGTGGGTCACCTGCTTGTAAAAATATACTATTTTATTAATTTCATTTTGAAGTTTGACTTCGGTGATTTGTGAATAAAGATGTAGACAAGGAAACCTCAGGCAAATTTCTGCTTGGCTGTAAAACTTACTGGGCGGCCTTGGGACAGTCATAAAGTAAAGGTAAAGGTTCCCTTGCTCGAAAGCCAGTCAAATCCGACTCTAGGGTTGCGGTGCTCATCTCCATTTCAAAGCTGAAGAGCCAGCGCTGTCTGAAGACGTTTCCGTGGTCATGTGGCCGGCATGACTAAACACCGAGGCGCACGGAACGCTGTTACCTTCCCACCGAAGTGATACCTATTTATCTACTTGCAATTTCTGGCTTTCGAACTGCTAGGTTGGCAGGAGCTGGAACTAGAGACGGGAACTCACTCCATCATGCAGCACCCAGGTCTCGAACTGCTACTGACCTTCCACAGCCTGCAGTTCAGCGTCTTAACCACTTGAGCCACCGCAGCTCCATGACAGTCATAGTCTCAGTCTAAATCCTATCACAGAGTCCTTGAGAGAGTGGTGAGGGGGCTGAACTACTTGGAGGAAAGAAGGACGGTAGGAACCATGTCGTAGGGGCTCATTGCAGAAGATACCTGCTGTCTCTACCTTTAATTTATATATGCAGCATTAGTCTTAAGTTACTTACCATGGTGTCGTCTCCTTCTCTGTTTTGAGTTGTTCCACTTGCCGTCTTGATTATTCCTTGAGTCCTAAGTTCCTCCAAGATGTCTGCCGATGTCTGCCTTTCTCTTTCTGCTAAACCCACTGTTTTTTTGGCAAATTCCCTTCTAATGGCTTCACAAAGAGAGTGTTCAGGATTATAATCTCTTCTTGTTAGTGTGATGTCCTTGTTATTTTTGCAACTTCTCCTTCAAGTCATATTTTTATTTATAAAGAGATAAAACACTTAAGGTGTATCAATACTGAGGTCAGACATAGAAATTAAATCCCCACAGGCTGCAGAGTTTCTCTGCTCACTGTGAATTTTATACTAAACATTTAGGTCATAAGTTAACCAACCAGGAAATTGTCCTGCAAAAACTCCTGGTGCCATTATCACTGTAATTAAGGTAAGCTGTCATGCTTTTGTGCAGGTCCTATTCATTTCATTTATAAGCTATCTTAATCAGATCTTACAAATGATTAAAAACATAATTTTAACCAATACTATGTAAGCACTGTTGATTCCTTCCGTTTCCCAAGGACGTCTAATGTAGGTCAGTTTTTCCATTTCTGCAATTCACTAGACTTCCCACCCAAACCTTTCTTTGTTCTGGTGAACTGATTATCTTCCAGGGTATGGTAGGTGCATTTTTACACCCATATCAGATTTACAATAAAAATTTTGCCTCTGCGTTGATACCAAATCCCAGCTAAATATTTTTATCTATGCCTAAAGGCTGTAATTTTGTAAATAATTTTATCCCAGTATCTAGAAGCTTTAGGACAATTCCACCATTTTTTAAAAAATCAGGATTTCAGACAACCCAAAATATTTATAATAGGAATCCTAGTCAATTTCTGGGGAGCCATCCACTCATACTTTTGAACAGAGCTTTAAACATTTTAGGATTGTTGGTATACTAAACTACAGTGTCTGCTTCCATTATACACGAGGATTAATCTGTGGTTTCTCCTAGGTCCCATTATTTTCGATGCACCTTTAAGAAACTTTGCAGAGATTCTGTAATACACTTTGGCTCAGGAAAGGAAGCACTGCTATAAAACACATCTCAAGTTGTGTATATGCAGGTATCCTTCTAAAAAGTACTTCACAGACCCTTTGGCTGTAATCCTGAAGCCATGTCATTTTAAATAATCCATATGAACATCAATGGGTTTATTTCTGGGCAGGCATTTTGAGGGTTGCAGCCTTTAATGGTGAACAGTAAACTTTTGTATTTGCACATAAGCTGACAGCATGGAAAACAACATTTGAAAACTTGGGGCACAATCCAAAGCCTTTCATGCGCAGAGGAATCCCTGTTTTTTTCCACATGTATAATTCATCCGCCAATAATGGGCATAGTAGCTTTGCTGGATCAGATGAGTGGTCCATCTAGTCCAGCACCCCATCTCATCCAGTGGCCAACCAGTTACTCTAGAGGGCCAGCAACAAGATAGAGGCCAAGGCCTTCCCCTGCTCCTTCCTCCCAGCACTGGTTTAGTGCCTCTGAACATGGAAGTTCCCTAGTAGCCATGATGGACCTATCCTTCATTAATTTGTCTAATCCCCTTTTAAAGCCATCTGTGCCTGTGGCCATCACAACATCCTCCAGCAGCAAATTCCACTTCTTGGTTAAAGAAGTATTTCCATTTGTAAGTTCTGATTCTGTTGCCCATTAACTTCACTAGGTGCCCCCAAATTCTAGTAGTTTCAGAGAGGGATAGGGTTCCCAAGTACTTACCGCGATCCGGCGGGGGACACATGCTCCCCGGCCGGAACATTCCTCCCTGTAATGCACCATGCCGTTGCCAGGAAGTGATGCTGGGTGATGCTCTGACAATGGGGCTGAAAACCCGATGGTACCATTGAGTTTCCAGCCCCATTGCCAGAGCGTCTCCCCGCGTCACTTCCTGGCGACGGCATGGTGCGGCGCGTCTGTTGTCCGCGCGGGAATGGTCCTGGGAAGACATATGTGTCCCCTGCCGAATCACGGTAAGTACTTGGTAAGCCTGGAGAGGGAAAAAAGTTTTGTCCATTCTGTCTGCCTCATATATAATCCTATAAACCGGTATCATGACCCTGGTTAGCAATCTGTTTTCTATGTTGTAGGTGAAGTCTATCCTGACCTGTGTAGCCCAGGTTTAGCCTGATCTTGTCAGATCTTGGAAGCTAAGCAGGGTCAAGCCGGGTTAGTATTTGGATGGGAGACCACCAAGCAAGACTAGGGTTGCTACACAGAGACAAGCAATGGCACACCACCTCTGAACATTTCTTGCCTGGAAAACTGTACACAAAGACAAGCAATGGCACACCACCTCTGAACATTTCTTGCCTGGAAAACTGTACACAAAGACAAGCAATGGCACACCACCTCTGAACATTTCTTGCCTGGAAAACCGTACACAAAGACAAGCAATGGCACACCACCTCTGAACATTTCTTGTCTTGAAAACCCTACAGGGTCACCTTAAAAAAAAAAAGGAATTTTAAAACTTGAATATAAAATAATGGTTCTTAGAACAGTTATTCCCTTATGAAACATAAAATACTGCCTTTGAAATGTAAGACTGTAGTAATCCACACACCTGTATTTTGTTCACTATTTGTTTCTTTAGGTAATGTTTCTGTAATACCACCTGGCAACCTTCCTTCACAAGAACTGCCTTCAGCCGCTGACTCTCTTGGAGGGGAAGTGTTTACTGTGACAAGAGATGCATTCTTTTTAGGCTGAAAAGCAAATAAACAAATGGCATTTGTGCACTGGGTACAATCCTATCCGATTTCTTACTGTGGTAGGAAAAGTAAGGAGGGAATATTGGAAAAATACAAATCTGCTAACAAGAAAAAAGAGAGAGAAGGCACTAGACAGGCTACCACTTCCAATTCATTTTGGCAACTGTTATCAAAGAAATGGAGTATATTGCAGCAAGCATATTTGCATATCTGAATACCTTGTGGTATGTTTCTTCTGCAGGGTTCTACCTGAATTTCAATGTGTAGCTCTAATCTGTTCTGTGCTCCCATATAGTTTTCCTTTCCTATCTGGCTGCTGCTCTTAAAAACTAAGTTCTGTCCTCTTGTTTCCCATTTCCCCTTCCCATCTCACTGAAGCCTCCTTCATATATTACTGATGCTACAGGGCTATTTTTGGGCAGGAACGCAGAGGAAGGGAGTTCCGGCTGGCTCCCGAGTTGGCCACGCCCAGCAGGAACTCATTAGCATAATAGGCCACACCCAACAGCAGAAACTCATTAGGATTGGCTACATTAGGGGTGTATGGCCTAACATGCAAAGGAGTTCCTGCTACAAAAAAGCCCTGGGTTTTGACAACAAACAAGGTAAACAGAGTAACAAGCAAAAGGTGGGTGTGGCTGGATGAGCACACTTCTGGTAACATGGGGGTGCGGACTAATGTGCTAATGAGCTGTGCTGTCAGGGGTGTGGCCCAATATGCTAATGAGTTCCTGCTGTTGGGTGTGGCCGATTATGCCAATGAGTTCCTGCTGGGCTTTTTCTACAAAAAGAGCCCTGCTGATGCAACATGCTGTCTACGCAAAATCCCACTCCCCCAACCTCTAGGCTTAGTTCCAAATTGATTCAGTAACATTATGATCATGTGGAGTTGTGTTGGTTCACTTATACCATTATCAGCAGCTGGTCTGGGCAGGGACAATGTAATCGGTAAGTCCCAACATAATCAGAGCTTTGTATATTATGAATACTGCCTTCTTGGACGAATGCGAATAAAGTTTTGTTTGATGGCTATGAATTGTACCTTACTTTATAAACCCTTCAGGCAGGGATGATGTTACTCTTGGTGCTAAAGGCGTATTAAGCAATAGAAGTAGCTATTAAATGCATTCACAACTTGGATTCTGCAGAAGTTTCTTTATGCCTTGTTTCTGTTGATATTAATTTCTGGAAAGGGAATAGGTGGAGGTGGGTATTCCAACCTCCAGTGCTGCAGATTGCTAATAACATTGGTTGATATTTTGGCTAGGGTGTATGTAGCAGTTTGAGAAAATACAGTCTTTAACCCTTTCTCCATACCTTTAATGATACTATACTAAAGTATATCAGAGGAGTAAGCAATGTTCTGAATAAGGATATTCCAGCTTGGAGTATTTGCATTTATAAACACAATCTACTTGGTGCATTTGTGTTTATACACATATTCATGTTCATAGATGTGTACACACACAACCTGGCATATACCTAAGAGAATTTAGTATGACTTCCGGCAGATACAGCATTAAATGAAGATTATCACAAGTTGTTAGCAGACTCTGAAGGTGACTTAGCAAGGTGACTTAGGTCTTCCTTCTAGGTTTTGACAATATTTGCTTTAAAGAAACAAGCAAAACTTTTCTCAGAGCTAGGTCTACATTGAGTTATAGCAACTACTGTGTGCTTAGTTAATATATTCTATCTCTGTTTTGGGAAAGTATTATTTGTTTTCTTACTTCATTTATACCTCGTCTTTCTCCTCACTGAGGACCCAAAGCAGCTTACATCATTTCCCTCACCTTCATTTTATCCTCACAACAACCCTGTAAGGGAGGTTAGGCTGAGAGCGCGTGACTGGCCCAAGGTCACCCAGACAGCTTCCATGGCGGAGGACGGATCCAAACTTTAACCACTATGCTACATTGAAAGTATGAATTTGGGCGTCTCAATTAATATGCATGATTTCCCCTGACAAATTTGATAAGTGATCAGGGATGTAGCAAAATTATTCTGAAATAGTCTCCCTCAAGCTTTGGAAAACTGACACCCTTCAAACTTTATAAAACGAGTGAAGAGAAGCTAAAAGTAGTTCTTATTTGGTCTGTGTATAGCCTCTGTAACTCCATCTTTGTTACAGGCTGGTGCTTGACCTTTAATTGCCTTGAGTTCTTACTCCCAAGAGAATATTCTTCTCTCTCATGCTTGTTAGCAGCTCTTATCTAGGAAACCTGTTTTGTTCCCTCTCACTCACCAGGTGCAAGTGTGTTTGGGATAGCTTGAGTAATTATCTTTTTTTTTTACTCATAGCCAGCAATTAGGGTATAAGATGCTTAGTTTTAGCTATGCATCTCATCTGGAGGTCTGGCTAAATTTCACTATGCATGTGTGCGTTCGAGACCCAGCAGATGAGAGCCTGGCCTGCTATTTCTGTAGGCTTGATCATTGCTTATTAAAACCTCCTTGTAAGCAAACCTGGATCTTGCATATCGTTTCCAAGTTGGGACTCCTGGACTGAGCCCCAAACAGCATGGAACATAGAGGTAGGTAGAGTTTTTAGCTGGAGTTAGCAGGAAACAGCCTGTGTGTGTTTGTGTAGAATTCTGGAGAATCTGATGCAGGAATTGTAGTTTTGCTGCTTGCCCCAGGATTCGGTTTGCTTCTGCTACCCTGTCTGTATATTTGTAAATGAAATACTCACTGTGAATACATTGTGCCATGCCTTTTCATCCTAGGAAACTAAATCTTGTAGTGTGCTATTCTTGCACCTCTTCATCACGTGTAGAATTCGAGAGCACAACAAATTACCTGCTTGTTGGTTTTCCCCCCATGATGCCGATTCTTGGGTGATGGCTGCTCACCAGTTGCCCTGCTGGAAAGGCTGCATCCCATGGTGTGACAGGGGCCTCTTGGAAGCAGCCAAGCCAGCTCTGCCTCTTGTCCTTCTTAGAAAATGTGTGGGCATTGCACCATCGCTATGGGCTCAAGCTGTTTCCAAGTCCTGTTGCTACAATAAATCACACCCAGAAAGGAGCTTTTGTTCAGTATAGTATCTAGCACACAACACCTTTGTCCAGGTGACCCTGCCTGAACATGGAAAGGAGAATGCAATTATCTTGGTCAGCAGGGGGAGGGCAGAGAGCTTGCTTGGATTATGCAAGAATCGTAGCTAGCCCTCTTAAGAAAAGCAGCACTTTTAATGCAGATACTGCACATTTTCTGCAGTAAATGTATAATTTTGAACATAAGAGGAGGTTACAGGGAAGGTGACTGTTTGGGTTTTGTAGTAATAGAAAATATTAAAAGATGTAAACCCCTGATGAAACAGGAATTAGAGAATGCCAACAGTTAGGAAAACCTCTTAACAGGTACTGTATAAATAAGTTGTTTCTCTGGGGTTCAGGCAGCTTGCTAATTGCTCCCTAGAGAAGTAAAAGAAAGCTTGGCCTTCACTTCAAAGTTCTTTGTCACATGGAACATGAAAACACACAAAAAGTATGGAAACAAAAGAGGTAGTCAAGGCATTGGTGCCTTGGCAGCCCGAGATTTAGACAAATTTAGCTGTTTCCCTTTTTTTTAAAAAAAAGAAAAGACAGTAACAGGCCTGGCAACTTGTCCCAAAGCACGATCAATTAATTAGCTTTTCGTTGGCCTCAGAAGTTCCATATTTTGAATTTCTGGGAAATGCAGATTGGTGAGCTTTAGGGCACTGTTATTGCTCTTTTATTGACAGCCTTGTCCGAGCTGTACTATAGTTTGCCAGCCTGGGTTTGTGTGTGGGCAGGCAGATTGGGGGCTGCAGCCTTTAATTGTTAACCCTGAACTTTTGTACTTGCACCTAAGCTGACAGAGTGTTGAAAACAACATTTTAAAACTTGGGACACCGTCCCAGCCCTTTCGTGCTCAGAGGAATCCCTGTTCCCTTTCACATATATAATTCATTTGATAGGGATGCCAGCCTCCAGGTGGGGCCTGGGGATCCCCTGGAATTAGAGCTGGTCTCCAGACTACAGAGATCAGTTCCCCTGGATAAAATGGATGCTCTTGAGGGGGGTACTCTATTGCATTGTACCCCGCTGAGATCCCTGACCTCCCCAGGCTCCATCCCCAAATCTCCAGGAGTTTCTCAATCTGGATCTCGCAACCCTATGCCCCCATCCCCCTTCGGTGGTCAGGGGGCACCTGGCAACCCGATCTGCCAATATTGGGCACAAGAGCCTTGCTGGAGCAGACAAGGGCCCATCTAGTCCAGCATCCCATCTCACCCAGTGGCCAACTAGTTACTCTGAAGGGCCAACAACAGGGCAGAGGACCAGAGCCTTCCCCTGCTGCTTCCTCCCAGCATGGCTATTCAAAGGCAGCTTAAGACATTCATTGCATCACAGGGATCAAACTCCCCCTTACTCCAGAAGCGCTCTTCCTTGAACTCTGGCCCATTCCAATTGCTACACACCACTCCAAGCCAACCATTGACATCATGATCTATACGGCAAAAAATGCTATTGCCTCTTGCTGGCGCAAACCCTACCCCCTCCCCCCCAACCTGAAGATGTGGTTCAGAAAACTGTGGGAGACATACTTGATGGACAATATCTCTGACAAAATTAACAAATCCCTATTGAAACCAGTCAAAACAAATTTTGATAGCAAGTGCATATTAGAATTTATATCACGGCATGAATTCATATCACCAGATTGGAAACAATTGCAGAAATGGCTCTAAACACTGACCCTCTCAAAAAGTGTACCATATTGTATTCCTATTGCTTTAATAATTTCTCTCTACCTTGACGATATGAGTTACCATTTTTATGACGTTTTAATGTATTATAAGTAGCACTAAAGAAGAAATCTGGTACTCCTCTCCACATGGAAATACACTGTCGATTGATTGTCCATAGGTAGTTTTGTTAAACTGCTGAATTTCATTACGCTTTATCCTAGTTGTACTATATTGCACCGTAAAATGCAAAATGTTTTGCATTGATGTGTCACTTTAATATTTACGAAACTTACAATAAAAATTACCAAAAAAAACCAAGAAGGCAGCTTAAGCTTTAGGGCACTATTATTACTCTTTTATTGACAACTTTGTACAGGCTATAGTTTGTGAACCTGGCCTTGCTGGAACATTGTATTAAGAAAAGTTGCCAAGTAGCAACCTGGGCAATCTTTCTGTCTCTTTTCAGTGGGCCAGGGCTGCCCTGTTTTCCCTCAGTTTTTTTCTTCCAGTGGTCCACCTCTGGCCTGCTGGAGTATTCACGACTCATAGATGTGTTCCACACAGGTTATCTACCTCAGTTTCAATGCTTTCAGAAACTGGTCCCCCCCCCACTTCCCCACAGCAACGTTAGTGCATTTGTGCACCTCCTGGTGTTTCTGTGGCTTTTCTCCATTCCCTCCCCCAAAAAAACCTACTTTGCTTTGAAGTTTTGGAAAAGATTGAAGTAAAGCCTGAATGGCTGCTGGGTGAGTGGGAATGTTCAGATTTTCTGGCCCACGTGGTAGCCGTTTCACCTGACCATGTCTCTGTGGCAAGCATTTCCTCTCCCCACAACCCCTTTTAATTTTTTTTAAAAGATGTTACTAGCGTATCATTATATTGATACATTCAGGTGGGTAGCCATATTGGTCAAAGTTTGAGTTCAGTGGCACCTTTAAAACCAACAAAGTTTAATTAGTTGGTGTATAGAAATATTGATTTCTACAAGTTTCATGCCTTCTCCTGTGATGACATTCTATGTCTCTGTTTCCCGTGCAGGCCAAATGGTCCAGGGCAGACCAGATGGCCTGAACAACCTCAATAGCCATGCCATATAACCACACATTCTTTCACACCTCTAAGTGGAAGAGCTAGACTTCAAGGCGCCTGCTTTAAGGCTACATGGGCCATGTCACGTACATCATGGAGAAGCTGGAAGTTG
This sequence comes from Gekko japonicus, assembly GCF_001447785.1. NCBI lineage: Eukaryota > Metazoa > Chordata > Lepidosauria > Squamata > Gekkonidae > Gekko > Gekko japonicus. Next base: position 78,293 of record NW_015162525.1, on the reverse strand, counting down.
GGTCACCTGATGGCAGGAGGAGTTTCCAAACTTCTAGCCAATCCTATGTTGCAGCTATGACAACCAACAATTGGGCACACCCCTGTCCACTCGTGGTTGGCTGGATGGCCACAGCTAATCATGACTCGATTGGGGTTTAATTGACTGATCCCGATGGGAATGAGTGCTTGCTTACTCTGGCTGCTCTTGCTCTCTGCTCCTGTTCTCTCTGCTTGTTTTATGGCACCTAGAAATGCCATCTTGTGAGAGACAAAGAACTGCTTTGTGAATTGGACCACATGCTTGAGCAAAGATGGATTTTTCCTTCAAAATACCTTGGACTGTTTAGATGTTCCTGAATTTGGTAAATATGTATCTTTTACTGTGTAGTTAAGGCAAATCGCCTTAGGCTTGTTATTTTGGTAACTCTGGTAGTCTGTGTTAAGCTCTGTACTGAATAAAAAAATATTCTTGTTTCTAAATGGTCTCTGATGTTGTACCTGAGTTCCAAGTCTAAATCTGGTGGCTAACCCTGACCACATACACTACCTTGGTAAGAGTGCGCATCCCAGGTGCCAACTAAGGGTTTGGAATCTCTCCCTTAGGAAAGGCAGGGGCTAGTGAAAAGAGGTTCTGGTGGCATATTGTTCTGAAAACCAGAGAGGATATAGTCCATCTCTTGGGTTGTTGTTTAATGTACTGTAAAAGTACAGGGTTCCCTCCCATTCCTGGACTGGCTTGGGTGGGTAATACCTGTACAGTTGGTCTTAGAGTGGGCCGGCCCTTAGGGGTGCCAAACTGCATCCGGCCCCCCCGCCAAAAGCCCCCCTACCCATTCCTGCGACCTGCCAGCCTGTGGGAGGCTCCGCCGGCAGGAGCCAGGAAAGGCGCTGGGTGAGGCAGCAGCTGGGCAAAGTGGGTCAGTCGGTGCAGGAATCCTCTGGCCGGTGGCAGCAGCAGCACTCGAGGGAGGGCGGCAGCCCTAACCAGCATGGGGGGCGATGCACGGGGGGGAGGGGTGGCGCACAGGGGGCGCCAGAAGGGATCCTTGCCTAGGGTGCAAAATAAGCTGGGGCCGGCCCTGTGTGGGTGTGATTTCTCTCCTCCTGCCCCACTGCAAGTAGTATGGAGGGGCAAACAGGAACTCCTGCCCTGAGAGACATGCGGGAATGGATGGAACTCTGCTTTCGCTTTCAGCAGACTGGATGGGTATTTTTCTGTCTGGTTTTGAGCAAGACCTGACAGTAGTGAAAATCTCTAGAGCCGTGCCATCGTTTTATAACATACCCTGAAATTACTCTGCAGAATGGAAGGCTGTTCCACGTAAAGGAACTCTCATATTTCTCCCCCCCCCTCTGGTTTATCCTTTATACTATAATCCCTCTGCAGCAGCAGCTTTTAAGGTCCTTTGAATGACCGTTTAATTTCTTTTATGTCACCAGCAGTGTCTGTTCTGTCCTTTCTCGGCTCTTCGGAAAGGCTGCCAAAAGACGGAAGGCGGACTTCAAAGTGTCCCCTGCTTGTTCCTCCTCCCTCCGTGTCCCCTCAGACGGAATTCTTTAAAGCTCAGGTTGAACTTGGCTTGCTGAGTCGTTGTCATGGAAACCCTTGTTTGTGTCCTGAAGGACCGCTCCCCGCAGTCAAGAGGCTTTTTCATTGATTTTCGAGGTGTGTGATGGACCTTGCATCCTCAGGTTCTTGATCCTCTCACAGACCTATAGCAGCATCACAAAACGTGCCCCAGTTCTCCGTGTTTCGTGTTGAACTAGACCCAACTAGGCTGGCTCGGTTTCCTCTGCCTGCCCCCTTCCTGCTCCTCCTTAGCCAGCCAGCCTCACATTCTGCACCCTGGGAAGGCAGCATGTGGTGTTCCTGCTCCCTTGTATGATGGTCTGCAGGGCAGTGGCCTGTCCCTCATCTGTCCACCTCCTCCTTGCACGATCTGCCTTGCAAAACGCCCACCGTTTGCTTGGTTCCCTGTCCTATTTCCTGAGTTGCATAGAGAACGGAAAGGAAGGCCGAGCGCCGGAGAATAGATTCTTTTGAACTATGGTGCTGGAGAAGACTCTTGAGAGTCCCTTGGACTGCAAGAAGATCCAATCAGCCAATCCTAAAAGAAGTCAACCCTGACTGTTCCCTGGAAGGCCAGATAATGAAACTGAAGCTCAAATACTTTGGCCACCAAATGAGAAGGGAGCACTCACTGGAGAAGACCCTGATGCTGGGAAAGACTGAAGGTCAAAGAAGAAGGGGAAGGCAAAGGATGAGATGGTTAGACAGTGTCATCGATGCAACGAACATGAAATTGAGCAAACTTCAGAGGACGGCGGAAGACAGGAGGGCCTGGCGAGATCTTGTCCATGGGGTCGCAAAGAGTCAGACTCGACTGTGCGACTGAACAACAAAAATAGAGAACAGGTTTGTCATCTGGTAAATGCCCTGACCTGGATAGCCCAGGCTAGCCCAACCCCGTCAGATCTCAGAAGCTAAGCAGGGTCAGTCTTGGTGAGTATTTGGAAGGGCAGCCTCCAAGGAATACCAGGGTTGTGACGCAGAGGCAGGCAATGGCAAACCCCCCTCTGAAACATCTTTTGCCTCAAAAACAAGTCTAGTTCGGAACTAGAGAGCTAGAACCTCTGGCTGCCAGACAATCTTAGGATCTCCCAGCTATTCTACACACAATGCTATGCTAGCTGGAGGCAGGGGAAGAGGTGTGGGAAGGGGACTTCTGAATTATCTCATGCCCCAGAGAAGAATGTGATGGAGGCGGCAGGGCTAAGACTCACATTGTCATGCCGGAGGAGCAGGCCCGTAGCCAGGATTTCTTAATTCAGGGGGCCTTTAAATAAAATAAACTCACACTCGCAGGCAGGAGCAGGGTTATTTCCCCTATTGTGGAGGGTGGGTATAAGTGGAAGTCAGTCACTGACTCCGAGTAACCTGAGGAGGATCCCCTCCTCCTCTCATTTCCCCCCACAACCGCATTGGCTGTGTGGAGTGCAGGGAACTACAGCAAAAGTGGCGGGCTCCTGTTTGGTTCCTTATTTCTTTCTTCCTGGCTGACTTCGCGCTTCCACGGTGACTTTGCCTTGGTCTTTCTGCTGCCTCGGGCTTTCTGCTGCAACACTTCTCAGACTTGGAAGTGGCAGCCCACCCGGGGAGACAACCCAAAGGAGGAGAGGTGGGCGAGCAGACGGGATGGAGATGGCTGCTCTGCTGCCACTGGTGGCTTGTGTGCGCCCTGCGTTGGTGCAACCGGGCTGGACTGAGAAGGCGGAAGCTGAAGGAAAAACCCGGGAGGGGAAGCTGAGGGAGTGCTGTGTTTCTCTCTCCCTTGGCGGCCAGCTTCCTTGGCGATGAGGGCACAGGCGCATGCAAGCGAGCAAGGTCTACAATCTTGCACTGGAGGGAGAAGGGGAGAAATCTCTGTAGTTGCAGGTTCAGCCACAGGCAGGGCCGGCCCGAGGAGTTTGTGCGCCCTAGGCGAGGCCGCCTCATGGCGCCCCTCAGATGCCAACCTCCCAGTGGGGCCTGGAGACAGAGTGACGTCACGTGACGTGCTGGCTGCACGCATTGCTTTAGACCGGGAGCGCGCCTCTGGTTTGGAAATGGCAAGCGCTCTCCCCCGTGCCCCCCACAGCCAGGGGGCGCAGGCCATCCAAGTCCGCTCGGGCGCTGTGGGAAGGACGAGGGAGTCTGCGTGCCAGGCTGCTTTGCCGCCTTCCCACCCGCCTGCCACTCTGCCTGCCCTCTTTTTGGCTCCGCTGCTGCTGCACCCCTCCACATCCTTTTGGCGGGGTGCTGCCACCTTCCCCCCGCCGCCGCTGCCCTTGCCCCTCGACCATCCCCGCTGCTGCCACCGCCCTCACCACCCCCGCCACCCACCCCCCAGGGGACAGCTCATGAACTTACCTTCCCTGCGGGCTGGGCTGGCTAGTTACTGGCTGGGGCTGCTGCTGGCATCAGCGAGTGCGACTGTGGGAATCACGCTGGCTGGCTGAGGGCGGCGGGGGCGAATCGGTGATGGGCGCAGGCGCAGCAGCCAGCAGACCAATGGGCGCACTGTGTGTCAGTTGGGACGGGCAGGACGGGCACATGGTGAGTAGTATGTGTGCTGCAGCAGCGAGCTAGACTAGCAGGCAGCGGCTTTGGGCAGGGACAGTGGGGGCCTTTGGGGGGCGGCAGGGCAGTTGGCACCCTGGATGGAGCTGCGCCCTAGGCCAGACACTAGCTGGCCTAGTGAGAGAGCCGGCCCTGGCCACAGGACCCACAGCCCCCTGGCCCCCGCCTCACCTGCCAGCCCGCTCGCCTGGCTGCCTTGCACCGCTTCATGCCGTGGCTTAGGGATGTGCATTCGGTTCATCTGAGCCGAATGCACCCCCCGAAAATGGTCCATTTGGGCCCCTTTCGGGCTGCTGTGCGCCTATTCAGATTCTCTGATCTGAATCAGCCCCAGTATATCCTATGGGCCATTGAAGTCAATGGCGAAAACATAGGGTATATTCTAGGAGGCTGGAGGGGAGGTGGTTTGAGGGAGAGTCTCCAAACTCACAGGATAGCCGCTGGAGCCTCTCCCCAAAGTACTCACCAAGGTTCAAGAACATTGGACCAGGGGGTCCAATTCTACGGGCCCCAAAACAGGTTGCCCCCATCCCCTCCATTGTTCTCTATGGTGGGAAAAAACGTTACACAGAAATGGTTGCAGGTCTTCCGTTAGGCTTCTGTATTTACTTAATAAATGTGCCTACATAGTAAATGCCAGCAGAGGGCAACAATATCTTAGGCTAAGGAAATAACACACACAACCCTGTTGCAATAAGCTGATGTTAGCTACAGTTGCATTGTTGCGTTGCCCACCACATCGTTTTTTCTACCATAATACTACGATAAACATAATATTTAAGAAGATCGTGAAGTAACCTTGGCCTCACATACTCGGTTTTAAACACTGGCAACAACTGACTCCGCTGGATACTTGAAAATATGTTTCAGTACAGCCTTACTTAGAAATAAATGTTATCGCTTCAAAGAATACAAGACTTAACAAAAGATTTTGCTTTCTAAACACTCTGAAGACTGATTTTGTGAGTACATTTAAAATCCAGTTGCTGTAAAGTACAGAAACTTTCTTTGTCTCCTTAAGTGTTTTTTTTTTAACCCTGCTTTTCTTCCCAGTGGGGGATCACAAACAGCTAAGAAAAATACATCTATATATATAAAAGGAAGTCCCCTCACTGTAAAACCAACGCCAGGCCAAACCGCTGGACCTAGAGACACCAAATTCGGGGAGAGCGCTCCTTCCGTGGCGTAGGTGCTCACTAAGAAGGGATTTTTAGAAATTCGACCCCTAAGGGGGTCAAAATGGGGAAAATGTGCTCCCCCCATTGATTCCTATGTGGCTGCCAAGCGGCTGCCTCTCTGCGCCCCCCACTCTCTGAGTGGTCAGCTGCAGAGCTCAGTGTTCTGAGTTAAAAAAAACCAACAGTTACAGGGGACTGCACAGAACTAATGACAGTTGAGGAAATCAGGAGTAGCCAAGAACCACCTGTGAGGTGAAGCAAACCTGCTGGCCCAGCCTCTCTGATGGCTTCCAACACACTCCCCCCACCTCCACAGTGACTTCTAATACTCCTCCCCCCTCCTACCTACACTGCACAGGCAGCTGCCTGTCAGGTGTAGGAGAGGAGGTGGGATGGCTTCCAACACACTCCCCCAACCTCCTACACCTAACAGGTGGTTGTCTATCAGGTGCAGCCCCACCTCCACAGTGGTTTCTAATACTCCTCCCCCCTCCTCCTACACTGGAGAGGCAGCTGCTTGTCAGGTGTAGGAGAGGAGGTGGGATGGCTTCCAACACACTCCCCCCACCTCCTACACCTAACACCTACACCCCCACCTCCTACACCTCTGTTAGGTGCAGCAGCGGTTAGGTGCAGGAGAAGAGGTGGGATGGCTTCCAACACACTCCCCCCACCTCCTACACCTAGCACCTACACCCCCACCTCCTACACCTCTGTTAGGTGCAGCAGCGGTTGCAGGGTGCTTAAAGCCACGAGGGAGCCTGCCCCAACAGTAACACCTTAGTGATCTTGCGAGCCCTGCCTCCACAGTGGCTTCTAATATTCCTCCCCCCTCCCCATCCTGCACTGGACAGGCAGCTGCTGTAGGAGAGGAGGTGGGATGCTTACAGCCGCCAGGGAAGTTTGCTCAACAGGATTGCCTTAGCACTGCTGCTGGCCCAGCCCCCCTGATGCCTTTAAATACAATCCCCCTCAACACCAGACAGGCTGGTGTCTGTCATGTGTAGGAGCAGGGCCAGGGTATGAATGTTTATGGGGAGATAGTAAAGGACATTTCTAGGAGCCATTTCAATTTGTGCCTCCCTCATGAACCTGAAGAAATGTCCACCATATCACCACTCCCTCACACCAACTCCCCCTCACACCTCTCACCTCTTACTGCCCCCAAGAAAGCTCCTGGCAAACGTCGAGCCAGATACACCAACGCTACAAGGAGGAGGCAACTTAGGAATGCGGCAAAGACATTTGCACATAGTACTCCTGCAGTGCACTGAGCTGCACAGGCCAAGTAACCAGCAAGATCACCCTGAGGTGCTCAGAACAACACAGTCTCCCTATGAGCAAAACAATCCAGGAACACAAGTAGAGAGTCCATCACTTTCGTGGAAGGTAGCAGGAGTTGACTTAACAGACGACTGCCTCTTAAATGGACAGTTCTACGTGGCCTGCTCCAGAGTGAGCTCATCAAGCAGCCTGGTGATCCTAGCACCTGAGGGCAGAACCACCAGTGTGGTCTAGAAAGAGGTCCTTCAGTAGAGAGAGAGAAAAGTACGTACGTCTCACTTCATTTCTTACATGACAATAATCTCTGTTAGAATTCCTACAACAAATGTCACATTTCAAATTTCACATCATCAGTATTATAACTGGATTTATGGAACTTAAATACCGTAGCGAAGCACAGGTATCAGGCTAGTTTTAAATAAACTGAAAATCCAAAAGGTATAAAAAGTACATTCTTGACTTGCTCGTTTAAGGTCACAGGCTAAGGTCCAAGGGTCCCTCCAGTCTTGCCCTTCAGCTTGTCTGTCTGGCCATGCCCAGGATTCATTAATTGCATCTGGAAGAGAAGTGGAAGCTTAGCCCAGATCTAGTACATCTAGTAGAGACATTCCCAAGAATTTCCCTTCCTTGGTTTGCCAGTTTGTGTTTTGGGATTAATTGATGAACAGATTCAGGGCATTATGTGGAATTTCAGTGTAAATCTTTTGTGAAATTATCCCTTTGTTTCTGGTCTCTAGAACAGGCTATATTAGAGAGAGGGCAGGGATTCCAGATTACAAAGCATAAATCAGTGCAATCAATAGGATGAGACATCTAACAAGCAATGTAATAGGACTAGGATTGTGGCAGTCTGAAACAAAGCGTAAGTATCTGACATGTTAAGCAATGCAGAAAATGGCATTACATAAGCACAAAACCAAAGGAGTTGAGAGTAGGATAACATGTGCAGCAACCAGATAATAATACTATATGTAGTAGTAGTAATTGTATGGCCATTAGCGGTAAGGCTTCTGTAAACTATTTTGCAGATAAAATCTTGTTGCTCCAACAGGACTTGCTGTGACCACCTTTGATACAATACCTGAACTAGAAGCTCCTTGGCCATCATCAGGTCCAATACTGGACCAGTTCAGTTGACCCCCTGAGGATGAGGATGACAGGATCCTGGCTACTGTAAAGCCCACCACTTGCTTCCTAGACCCATGTCCTTCATGGCTTGTAAAGGCGAGTGGTGATAGTATACGGGTCCCCCTGGGAAATATTATCAACTTACCCCTGGGTTCAGGGATATTTCCAGGATCTTTAAAGGAGACGGTGGTGAGACCACTCTTGAAGAAATCAACTCTGGATCCTGTCGCAGGGCTCTTTTTGTAACAGGAACTCCTTTGCGTATTAGGCGACACCAGGGCTATTTTTGGGCAGGAAT
>NW_015162525.1:61725-69932 GCF_001447785.1 Gekko japonicus | reverse complement strand
AGCCCTGGGCGACACCCCCCCCCCCCAATGTAGCCAATCCTCCAAGAGCTTACAGAGCTCTTCTTACAGGGGCTACTGTCAGCTCTTGGAGGACTGGCTACATTAGGGCTGTGTCGCCTACTATGCAAAGGAGTCCCCGCTACAAAAAGAGCCCATCCGGGCAACTATCACCCAGTGTCGAACCTGTTGTTTCTGGGTAAGGTAGTTGAGAGAGCAGTAGCGGAAAAGCTCCAAGCTTTCCTGGACGATGCCTCTACCCTAGATCCATTTCAGTCCGGCTTCTTCCCTGGCTATGGGGTGAGGACGGCACTGGTCGCCCTCACAGGTGACCTCCGGAGACACCTGAATCAGGGTGGGCTGGTGCTGCTGTTACTCCTTGATTTAACAGTGGCGTTTGACATGGTTGATTACAATCTTTTGACCCACCGCATTGCTGGCATGGGGATACGAGGGACTGCCCTGCAATGGTTTTTCTCTTTTCTCCAAGGTTGAGGACAGAGAGTGGCCCTTGGGGAGAGGATTTGACCGTGTTACCCTTTGTCAGGGCTCTTTTTGTAGAAAAAGCCCAGCAGGAACTCATTAGCATATTGGGCCACACCTCTGACAGCACAGCTCATTAGCACATTGTTACCAGAAGTGTGCTCATCCAGCCACACCCACCTTTTGCTTGTTATTCTGTTTACCTTGTTTGCTGTCAAAACCCAGGGCCTTTTTTTGTAGCAGGAACTCCTTTGCATGTTAGGCCACACACCTTTAATGTAGCCAATCCTAATGAGTTTCTGCTGTTGGGTGTGGCCTATTATGCTAATGAGTTCCTGCTGGGCGTGGCCAACTTGGGAGCCAGCTGGAACGCCGTTCCTGTGCGTTCCTGCCCAAAAATAGCCCTGCCCTTTGTTATGCAGCATCCCCTAGGGGGTGATTCTCTCTCCTATTTTATTTAACATCTATATGTGCCCTCCCGCCCAGCTGGTCTGGAGGTTTGGGCTGTTTTGTCATCACCCAGCTATGGCCGCCTGGATACCACCCCAGAGGTTCTGGCTAAGGCACTGGAGGCCGCGGCTGATTGGTTGAAGCAGAGTCGGCTGAAATTAAATCCATCTAAGAGGGGAGGTCCTGTGCCTGAGCTATGGGAGGATGGAACCGGGGATCCGGCTCCCCACCCTTGGCGGGGCGCTGTCAGCGTCAGCATCGATGGTGAGGAGTCTGGGTGTGAGTCTGGGTGCCCCACTTTCAGTGGAGGCCCAGGTCATGACCGTTGCCAGATCTGCCTTTTACCATCTCTGGCAGGCCAGGCAATTGGCCCCCTGTCTCTCCTCCAGTGACTTAGTCAAAGTGATCCTCCATGCACTGATCACCCCCAGGTTGGATTACTGTAACTTGAGCTACACAGGGCTACCCTTGAGACTGATCCAGAAACTCCAGCTGGTTCAAATTGCAGCTCTGTGGTGTCCTTACTTGGAATTCAGGATGAGCACGTATACAGCCTGTGCTCCGCCAGCTGCCTTGGCTTCCAGCGGAGTACAGGACCAAGTTCAAGGTTTTGGTATTGACCTTTAAAGCCCTATGCGGTCTGGGACCATCATATCTGCAGGACCCGTCTCTCCCGCTGTGTCCCCCAAAGAACTTTGCACTCCTCAGATCAACATCTACTGGTGATCCCCGGCCCAAAGGATGTCCGTTTAGCCTCGACGGCTCTGGCTCTGGCCGGGTGGAACAGCCTTCCAATTGAGATCAGGGCCCGGTGGGATTTACAATCATTCCTCAGGGCCTCTAAGACAGTTGTTCTGCCAGGCCTTTGGTTGAGGCAGTGGACGCCATATGAGTCTGCCCCCCCCCCCATTCTATTTACCATGCTATGCACAGGTACTCTCATACATGAATTGTTGGGAATTTATCCACTTGCAAGAACTAGTACATCTGAGCGCCCAGATAGGGGTTAAACTATCTGTTGTTGTTGTTGTTCAGTCGCACAGTCAAGTCCGACTCTTCGCGACCCCATGGACAAGATCACGCCAGGCCCTCCTGTCTTCCGCCGTCCTCTGAAGTTGGCTCAATTTCATGTTCGTTGCATCTATGACACTGTCTAACCATCTCACCCTTTGCCGTCCCCGTCTTCTTTGACCTTCAATCTTTCCCAGCATCAGGGTCTTCTCCAGAGAGTGCTCCCTTCTCATTTGGTGGCCAAAGTATTTGAGCTTCAGTTTCATTATCTGGCCTTCCAGGGAACAGTCAGGGTTGATTTCTTTTAGGATTGACTGATTTGATCTTCTTGCAGTCCAAGGGACTCTCAAGAGTCTTCTCCAGCACCATAGTTCAAAAGAATCTATTCTTCAGTGCTCGGCCTTCCTTATAGTCCAACTCTCGCAGCCATACATGGCCACTGGGAATACCATTGCTTTGACCATGCGGACTTTTGTTGGCAGGGTGATGTCTCTACTTTTTATCATGCTGTTTAGGTTCGACACTGCTACTAAAATACCAGTCAGAACCTGTTTGCTCCAGCTAGAACTGCTAGCATGGAAGGCTGTTAGCTGTCACTTAGATGGACGTGATCAGAATCTGACAACTCATATCTTCTCACTTCGACATGGCAACCCGAATTAATCTTAATAGGCTTTACTTGGGCACTGCCATGTGGTCATCTTCTTGCATCCTGATCGCATCTTAAATCCAAGTTTGAATGTCCTTTCTCTGGAAGCCCCTGCGTGATTCTCCAAGCTGCTGTGAGGAATGCAACTACGGCTGTTGTGTTAGAGACACGCCACATCCCATGTTGTTGTGCTGGCACTGCAGACTAAAAATGTTGCATCGGTACAGTGGTGGGGTTCCGTGCAGCTACGCTAGCAAGAATGCCGGTTATCAAACGGGGGAAAGCTGTCCTGTTGTAGGTACTTGGATGGTAAGCGACGGGGATGGTACCCTGGATGACCTGCTGAAGGCTAGAAGTGCAAATAGAATCCTGTTCCCTGATATTTTTGGATAGCTTTTTTAATGGTGATGAGAACTGGCAGGGGGTAGAAGCTTGACCCAGTTGTGAAGTGCAGGACGCGACCGTAATGGCGCAAGCAGAAGCTTCTCTTGTGTACTGTTGCTGCAATATACTGCTGTAGCCTTAGGATTGTGGTGCAAGTGACATTTATACTCCGAACCAGTGATGCACTAGGGTTGCCGACCTCCAGGTGGCACCTGGAGATCTCCTGCTGTTCCAATTGACTGAGGGGTGACATGATTGAGGTTTACAAGATTATGCATGGGAAAGAGCAGGTAGAGAAAGAGGTACTTTTCTCCCTTTCTCACAATACAAGAACTCGTGGGCACTCCATGAAACTGCAGAGCGGTCGGGTTAGAACGGATAAACGGAAGTACTTCTTCACCCAAAGAGTGATTAACACATGGAACTCACCGCCACAGGAGGTGGTGGCGGCTACAAGCACGGACGGCTTCACAAGGGAATTAGATAGGCATATGGAGCAGAGGTCCATCAGTGGCTATTAGCCACAAGGTATAGATAGGGGCTCTGGGGCAAGTGATGCTCTGTCTTCTTGGTGCTTTGGGGGGGGTCAACAGTGGGAGGGCTTCTAATGTCCTGGCCCCACTGGTGGACCTCCTGATGGCACCTGGTATTTCTGGCCACTGTGTGATACAGAGTGTTGGACGGGATGGGCCTTTGGCCTGATCCAACATTGGCGTCTCTTATGTTCTTATGTTCTTAATTGATCTCCAGGCAATTAAGATCAGTTCCCCTAGAGAAAATGGCTGCTAAGGAGGATGGATTCAATGGCACTATACCTTGCTGAGGACTCTCCCTGCTCCAAAACCCGCCCTACCCAGGCTCCACCCCCCAAAAAATCTCCAGGTATTTCCACAACCCAGAGCTGGCAACCCCAGGGATACCAACCTCCAGGTGGTGGCTGGAGATCTCCTGGGATTACAACTGGTCTCCAGGCGACAGAGATCAGTCCATCAGTTCGCCGCTTCGGAAGGTGAACTCTATGGCGTTATACCTCATTGAGGGCCCTCCCCAAACCACCCCCTCCTCAGGCTCCGCCCCCCAGAATCTCCAGGCATTTCCCAGCACAGTGGTGGCAACGCTAACACAATCAGGTGCTCAGGAGCCAAGCGTGGCAATTCGAAATACCTCCTCTGGCATTTCTGAGCACCGTTCCCTACTGTGGCACCTGCCCCACGTTTCAGGAAAGTGGTTTGCAGGCGATTCCCGCTTTGAAACAGTCATCACCAGAGGAAGGGGTAAATCGGGAGTTTCCCTGAGTTGCAGGCAATGTGCCCTCTAAGCTGTGGAGTCTTGTGAGCAAAAAATCTACCTTGTGAGCTGCTGACATTAAAGTTGTGAGCGAGCCATTTGGCTGCTGCATAAATCAGTGTGCTCTGGAATCGCCTTCCTGAGCTGAGACAAAAATGTGTGAGCTAGCTCACACTAACTCAGCATAGAGGGAACACTGGTTGCAGGCCTCATGCCAGGGATAGAAGCAGAGGTCATTTCGGGGGGATCGCGGGGGATCGCAGTTCCCCCGGGTGAGGTACGGGGGCGGGGCACATGATGAAGCCCCGCCCCCTGCTTCCGGCCGCCCCACTTCCGGCCCTCCTTCAGCCAGGAGGAGGCAGGAGAAGAGGGAGGGTAAGTTGCTTCCTCTCGGCGGTGGAGCTGCAAGGCCGCCGCCGCCGGCCGGGACCGTTGGGGGCGGGGTGTGTGGCCTTATGACACACTTCTGGTGATGTCAGGGGGTGTGGCCTTATGACACACTTCCGGTGATGTCAGGGGGTGTGGCATATGCTAATGAGTTATGCTAATGAGTCCCCCTAGCTCTTTTTCTATGAAACGACCCCTGTGGCTTTTTTGATCGACAGCAATTGTGGATGCAGATCTTCACAAGCCATGGGGGGGGGGAGGACCACTGTTCCAAGCTGTTTTTGAGCTAGGTCTCTTGCACAGAGGCAGATCTCTGATATTAAAGCTGTTTAGGAATATACCTTCTGTATTTTGGGGTCCGGGGGGGGTGCATTCTCCAAAATGGCTTCTGTTTCCTTTATAGTGCAGCCATTTGTCATCAGTGGAGATATACCTGACATGGGTTCTCCTCTCGTCTGTGATTGTCCATGAGCAAATCCTTACCTAGGGATGCCAGCCTCCAGTTGGGGCCTGGGGATCCCCCAGAATTTCATCTTATCTCCAGACTACAGAGGTCAGTTCCCCTGGAGAAAATGGATGCTTGGGAGGGTGGACTCTATGGCACTGTATCCCACTGAAGGCCCCCTGTCCTCCCCAGGCTCCATTCGCAAATCTCCAGGAGTTTCCCAACCAATGCTCGCTCTAAGCTGTGGAGTCTTGTGAGCAAAAATTCTACTTTGTGAGCTACTGGCATTAAAGTTGTGAGTGAGCAATTTGGCTACAGCCTAAATTAGTTTGCTCCAGAGCAAACTTCCTGAGCAAAGACAAAAATGTGTGAGCCGGAGGCTAAAAAACTGTGAGCTAACTCACACTAACTCATTTTAGAGGGAACACTGTAATCCCAACCTGGATTGGGCAACTACCTTCCCATCCTCAGCCAGTGGGACTTTGTCTCTTCTTAGTTGTTGTTCAGTCGCACAGTCGAATTCCGACTCTTCGCGACCCCATGGACCAGATCCCGCCAGGCCCTCCTGTCTTCCGCCGTCCTCTGAAGTTGGCTCAATTTCATGTTCGTTGCATCTATGACACTGTCTAACCATCTCATCCTTTGCCGTCCCCGTCTTCTTTGACCTTCAGTCTTTCCCAGCATCAGGGTCTTCTCCAGTGAGTGCTCCCTTCTCATTTGGTGGCCAAAGTATTTGAGCTTCAGTTTCATTATCTGGCCTTCCAGGGAACAGTCAGGGTTGATTTCTTTTAGGATTGACTGATTTGTTCTTCTTGCAGTCCAAGGGACTCTCAAGAGTCTTCTCCAGCACCATAGTTCAAAAGAGTTCATTTCTCTTCTTAGAGCCTGTTTTAAAAGGTGATTGTAAGGATAAAATGGGGGGGGGGGAGACCTCCATTAATGCCATCCTGAGTTCTTTGGGTATCCCCTAAAGAATAATAAGCATCTTAGATCAGAATCTGTCCCAATTTTCCATAAATTACATATTTTCTAAATAAGACGTATGGCGTTTGGTTTTTTTAATGGATAAAAAACTGGGACAGCACCATGGAAACACCGAACCAAAAACAGTACGAAAGGACGACGTGAGGGAGTGCTATTCCGCACAGAGACGGATTTCAACCAGCGTGAGTGGGTAGGCAGCAGTGTTACAGGGCTGTTCTATACATAGAGAGAACAGAAATCACTCTTTGTTTTATTCTGAAAAGAACCCGCCTCTACAGTGGAAGGCCGTGGCTATTTTTAAAACCCCACTCGCAGTTGCATCTGAAACCAGTTCTGAATTGAATTGGGCAGGAGTCGCTGCCGACCAGATTTTTTTTTTAAAAAAAAACACACACAACAAATTAACAGGGATCTGACTCATTTTGAAATCTGAAGCTTTGCTGAGTAACGGCCATGAAAAATGAGATGCGACAGAACCTCAGCACTATAATCATCTTCAAAAGAAGAGGACTAGGGAACCTCCAGATGGTTGTGATTTGGGGGGGGGGTTGTCACATGAGCTATGTAAGCATATCTGATCTATTCCGTATACCATGGACAGGTCGCGTTAGGCCAACTTGAGTCCTTGTGGCAAACATTTCTGCTGGAGAGCTGTGTGGGCTACTCAACCTATATGACTGGTTTTCTCGCAGGGCTCTTTTTGTAGAAAAAACCCAGCAGGAACTAATTAACATAATAGGCCACACCCAACAGCAGGAACTCATTAGCATATTAGTCCACACCCCTGACAGCACAGCTCATTACCACATTAGGCCACACCCCCATGTTGCCAGAAGTGTGGTTATCCAGCCACACCCACCTTTTGCTTCTTATTCTGTTTACCTTGTATGTTGTCAAAACCCAGGGCTTTTTTTGCAGCAGGGACTCCTTTGCATGTTAGGCTACACACCCCTAATGTAGCCAATCCTAATGAGTTTCTGCTGTGGGGTGTGGCCTATTATGCTAATGTGTTCCTGCTGGGCGTGGCCAACTTGGGAACCAGCCGGAACTCCGTTCCTGTGCGTTCCTGCCCAAAAATAGCCCTGGTTTTCTGTATGCAAGTGCAGGGTGTCCTGAAGGAAAAGTATTTTTATTTGCCGGGGGGGGGGCTCTTCCTAGTCTCCCAGTTGTTAGTTACAGCACCATCCTGTAAGGCTGCCGACTTCTAGGTGGGTCTTGGAGATCTCCTGCTATTACAGCTGATCTTCAGATCACAGAGGTCAGTTCCCCTAGAGAAAATGGCTGCTTTGGAGGGTGGGCTCTATAGCACTGTACCCTCCCAAAAGCCCTCTCCAGGCTCCACCCCCTAAATCTCCAGGGATTTTTCCACACTGAGATGGCGACCCTATATGAAGGTTGCCATCTGAGTAAGCCCTAATAACTTTAGAATGCCAATAACTCTGAAACGTTGCCTTGTATCCAATTTCCGAAACATTGTCTGCTCCCTCAATATACTACCTGCCTCCTACCACAGTTCTCCCCAGAAAGAGAATTACTTCCCAGCAGTATCCTCCTCCTCATCCTGAGACGTTCTGTCAGCAAATAAATGCTCCTTATAGGAAACACTGTCAAGATACCAGCTGAAACCTTATATACAGGGGTCATTTCGTAGAAAAAGTGTTAGCATAACTTATTAGGGCTGCGGTCACACGGAACATTAGCCACGCAAGAGAGACGGAAGACAGGCGGATTTTCCAGGCGCGATCTCACCGGCACATCTGGGAAGCATAGCGCTTCCGTGGCACAACCGAGGCTTCCCGTCGAAAACGTGCAGCAAAAAACTAGTACCTTGGAGGTACTCGTTTCCAGAAACCGCGGGGCAAGGGCGGGCATCTGATCGCGTTTCCGGTGGCATCCAGCGCCCGCCCATGTCCCCTTGCGAAAAAGGTTGGTTTTTTCCCCAAGTCTCCGTGGATGCGCACACGCACCCAACGGAGCATGCGCATTTGTCGTGTACACAAAAAAAGAAAACCAGTTTGCCGCACCGTGCGCTTCTTCGTTGCGCGCAGGCGTGTCCTGCATCTATGGCGTGTCCTCTCCCTACCCACGGAACCTCCACGGTACCTCCACAGGACCTCCACAGGAGGTCTG
>NW_015162525.1:52806-61681 GCF_001447785.1 Gekko japonicus | reverse complement strand
CCCCCCCGCAGTTTCCTGCCCGTGTGACCGGAGCCTAGGATAACTTATTTGCATATGCCACACCCCCTGACATCACTGGAAGTGAGTCAGAAGGCAACACCCACTGCAACCTACCTGGCTGCTTCTTGCTTCTCATGGCCCAGGGCTGCTGGGAGCAGGGGGCGGGGCTTGTTGCATGTGCCCGCCCCCTGGGCTCTTTACTGCTGGAGCTCCGCTCCTGTGTGCTCCTGCAGGAAATGACCCCTGCTGATATATGTATCAATATTTGGTTCGTGCATTTCTGTTACACACTTGCATAGTTCCAAATATTTTAACTAGCTATGCGACCCCTGAGCACTGACTTGGATAAATGATGAGAGTCTGTGATCTATGCTGCTGTGTTTAGCTTATTGTAAGCAGGATCCTATTTATTTAATTTCTGTACTGCTTAATGTGTCGTGAGAATGCTGTTCTTTCTGGTGGTTCCAGACTTTGGCTATCCTAAAGCATTGGTTATTGACAGTGTAATCCTATGTAGGGTTACTCTAGTCTAGTCCCATTAATTTCAGTGGGCTTAGAATGGAGTAACTTTGCCTAGGATTCTAGTCCCAAATGTATTTATTTGTTTTACATTATTTGTAGTTTGTCTTTCTCACGGGGACTCAAGGAGGATTACACATAATGAGGCAGCACAATCACAAAAATGGGACATTTTTGTGATTGTACTGACTCACTGTGTGTGATCCTCCTTGAGTCTTTGTGAGAAAGGCGGACTACAAATAATGTAAAACCATAAATAAATAAATACATTTTGGACTAGAATGTACAGCACTACAGAATCTCAGTTACATCAAACAAGTTCTTTGAGCAATTATATGCTTTAGGCATTTTTAAAAAAAAGCAGAGTGTGTTCAAAATCTTGTAACAGAAAATGTTTAGAAGCATCAAGAGGAATCAGGAGGAAATGAAGTGCCCTTTTGGCTTTAGAATTCTGCGCTTGTATAAAAATTATGTGTATTTTTGCTTGTAGATTTTGTGTTTTGTAAGTGTGCTTATTGGTGAGCGATACAGCACACCCTGTTCTCGCAAGTGAAAACTGGTAGAATGCAAAAGAGCAGTTCAGATCCTAATTTGTCTCCAGGAAAAGTGGGAAGCCCTAAACTAGCGGGTATTTTGGCTCAGGAGAAATCTGATTTCAAGTTGCATACGCTAAGAAATCAAGGGCCCTGATGCTAAAGCGAAACGGCATCCCCTGATAAAATTAAATGGTGCAGTGGTTAAGTGTGTCCGACTAGTATTGGGAGACTCAAGTGTAAATCCCCAGTGCCATTGAAGATCTCTAGGTAACCTTGGGCTAGGGTTTTCAGCTATGGGGTAGTGGTTAAGAGCAGCAGACTCTAATCTGGAGAACCAGGTTTGATTCCCCACTACTCCACATGCAGCCAGCTCAAAAAGAATTTTGTAGTGTCAAATGTCAAAATGTCAAAATATGGCCCATGGTTCCCTCTCCCTAAAGTAAACTGCTTACAAGAAGACTGTACATATATATGACAGATAGGTATGGGCAGAGACCTGAACACTGAGCCAGAGTCCGGCCTGGACTTTGCCCAGTTCGTGGCTCACGAGCTGAGGTCTGGAGAAGGTGCCTTCCCTGGACACTCACCCTGAGCTTTTCAGGTGAGCTTGGGAACGCATTCCCTGGCATGTCCACATTACCCGGAAGTGACACAAGCACGTAATCAACACGCGTCACTTCCAGAAAATATGGGCATGCTGTGGGGCAGGGGCTGACGCCACCTGGAAGTGTGGGGGGCACATTGTCTCTGTATAACACGGCACGCCTAGGGGGCCCTGACGCCACCCAAACCAGTTCTGTTTGTGCAGGGTTTTAGGCTTGGGGGTTTAGTCCAGGGTTTGGTCCGGGGCTGCCTGGTTTGCGAGCCCCGGACCAAACCAGGATTTCCCAGTCTGTGCCCATCCCTAACGACAGACACTCCATACTGTAACATTAAATCTATCTTTGTGTTGTTCCAAGGTGCTCCATTGCTTTGATGCTTTTACAGCCCAGGTAGTAAAATTCTAAAGTATGAAAGAGTCAGCTTCAGCTAGGTATCTCTCCTCTCCAGAAGTCCCGTTCCTGCTGGCCATTCCTGGCTGTAAGTTATTTCAGCAACCGCAATAACTTGGGCATTGAATGCGGCTGACTGTTCTGTACTCCCCCCCACCCATGTCTTTTGTCCCTGTTTACGTAGTTGGATTCCCTGAGGGGTTATTGGCGACTGAGTTGTCCGGGAGTCTCAGTGGACTGTGTTCATCTGGTCCTTGTCCACTAATACACCTCAATGAATCCATGCCCACAGGAGCATGAAAGAGGGAATCAGTGACAAGTGGGTCGAATGGGTCCTGTTTCTCTAACTAGACCTTTTCTGACAGGATCTGCAGGTACAAATTTTAGAAAGGACCAGTGGCGTAGGCTTGATTTGCAGGAATTTAAACAGCTTTGAAAGATCTGTATTCTATTGCTGGATCTGGATACCATCATTTATAGATAAAAATAGCAGCCATGAGTAAATTGTTTCGCAGTGTTTTATTAAAAAAACCCCACAAGTGTAGAAAACCTATATGCTGTATAGTATTAGTCTGGCTGTGATTCATATTAGGCATGTGTTCATAAATATTCATGGTTAGATCCTGTAAATATGAATAATTGACTTCTCTGACATCACTGCAGTCTTTTTATGTAAGTCTTGGTACATCATATACCCATGTCCCACTGATACATCTTAAGAACATTGTAAAGGAATGCTTTAATTCAGGGTTTGCTTTTACCATGCTGAAGAGTGAATATAAATGCCCTCCTTAAGGAATGACAATGTAATAGTGCCTCTATGGAGAAAGATTAACTCTTTTGACTAGAGCACTGTAGAGTTCTATAATCCTTCCGTTCAAGAAGGCTCTTCATTCATGCTCCAAAAGCAAGGAAATCATAAGGTGGGGCTCCTGCATTCTGCATCATGTAAACCAGGGGTGTCAAACATGTGGCCTGTGGGCCGGATCAGGCCCTCAGAGGGCTCCTATCCAGCCTGCAAGGAACTGACTGTCTCCTGCTTCTTTCTCCAGTTCTGCTGCTGTGTTGTGGTTTGCTTTACCAGACTCTCAGTCGCACAAAAGAGATAGATGGGCAAGCTTCTGTTCCTTGCAGTGGCTGAGGCTCCTCCCCCTCCTCCTCCCAGGGGGAAGGAGGAAAGGAGCCAGAGCTTGCTTCCTGGCCAGGCTGCCTCAATTGTAGAGGAGACAAAGGCAAGCCTTTCTTCCCCTCTGTTGGCTGAGGCTCCTCCCCTTCCTCCTACCTTGCTTTGCTCAGCTTCTTCAATCACACAGGAGAAATACAAAGCACCTTTAAGACCAACAAAGTTTTATCCAAGGTATGAGTTTTTGTGTGCCTTACTATAGTGTGTGTGTTTTTTGGGCTCATTATGCTGTGGCTCTCCTGGGTGCAACTGGGTTTGCCTCCCCCTTTATCACTGTATTCATGCCTTCATGATCCAGTCTTTGTCAGTAGGAAAACAATGTGAACTATTTAGATTAGGAATAACAACAAACCAGTGACGTGGATTAGGCTGAGAGTGTGTGTCCAGGCCACGTTCACCCAGCACATTTCCTTTGGTGACTGGGGATTTTGAACCTAGACTTCCCAGATAGTAGGTTGATACTCACCACTATACATTGCTGTCCCTCTATTCTTGCAGTGCCTCATAGGAGTTGTAGTTACTTCTCTAAGGAAGACTATAGTTTTGTAGACAAACACATAGCCCTCAGTCTGTCAGGATGCCTTCTCATGTTCTTGACCAGCACACGAAGCAATTTATGTACAAAATCTTGCAATGCCCAGCCATTTCATGTTTTCCCCTGGGTCCTAGGCTCAGAACACTGAGCATGAGATTTCTGTAATGAATGTCAATAAATCAAAAGTAGTTTTGCAGTTTACAGATACACACCTGAACAGCATACTTGATTGCTACAGCACAGACATTTTGATGCGGTAATTCAGAGCAAGAAGTGTCAGTTATCAGAGACTGTTAAATAAACCAAATATTGCAAGAGTGCTAGTGTTTTAAACATTAAAAAAAACTTTAATTGTGTTTGTTCTTTATAAAGTTTATAACATCACTATCTGGCATTGCATTTTATGACACACATGGCCCGGCCCAACAAGCTCTCATTTATGTCAGATCTGGCCCTCATAATAAATGAGTTCGACACCTCTAATGTAAACAGTGAATATATTTGACAGTATCATGTGTTATACTTGCGTACACCTTTGGCTCCATTAAATCCATCCTCATTTCAGGTTTGGGTAAATACCAAAACTGAAGACACCAAAAAGAGCAGTGGCTATCTTTTTTTTTTTGCCATCAAGACACAGCTCATTTATGGTGACTCTGTAGGGTTTTCAGTGCAAGAGATGTTCGGAGGTGGTTTGGCATTGCCTGATCCCACATTTTGATCCAGGTATTCCTTGGAGGTCTCCCATCCAAATACTAGCCAGGGCTGACCCTGCTTAGCTTCCAAGTTCTGATGAGTTTGAGATAGCCTGGGCATTGTCAATATGTCCAATAGAGTAGGCAATATATTCCTTATTTCTATGGTATTGGCATTTGCCTTCTCCGTCAGTAGTACACTGAATCAGCTGCTTTATAATCCGACATCTGCTCGTCCTTGCATGATGTTGATCTTTGTGAATTAATATTAAACAGACACAGGACTGTAAGTGCAGTCAAATGTTACAACAGAAAGTGGTCTAGAGGTACCATAAATGCTAACAGATTTCTCGTAGCATACAATTTCACCAACCAGAGCCCACTTTGTCAGATACCTTGACTCGCATTATCTCGTAGAGTGTCTAAATGTCATGGAAACTTGAGGCCAGAAGTACTAGAATGCTGCAGATGCAAGATACCATTCTTGCTATTTGTGTGTTCTTTGGGATGGAGGAGGTAAGAAGAGCCAGGGAAAACAATTCCTATATGTTTTCCTATAGTTCAAGCCATAAGGGATAAGCACTAAACTAAATGTGATTATTACAAATGGGGTGGGAAGTTGCAGCAGTTCATAGTCTTGTATTATCAGCTGACCCAGGAGAAGCTGGCCCCAGGATCTGCATGTGGTGGGGAGGCATGAGAGGATCAGCTGGGGCGGTGGGGTCTTAGAGCTCTGTGCTGCCTTGGCTGGGCTGGCTCCTCTTGCAGCTCGGTTTATGCCAAATGCACACCCCTAAAAAAGGCCACTAGTGTGCTTTGTGTGGAGTTGCTGTTTACAGGGGTCGTTTTGTAGAAAAAGAGGTGCAGGAGCTCATTAGCATAACTCATTAGCATAACTTATTTGCATATGCCACACCCCCTGACAGCACCGGAAGTGTGTCAGAAGGCAACACCCACCACTCAGGCTCCACTGGACTGTTTTGGATAGCTATTGGAGGGTGGGGGTGGAACGTGCAGATCTGTCCTTGCAGAGGAGGGAGAGCTTGTACCTGAATAAAACTTGGTCTTAAAGGTGCCACTGGACTGTTTTGGACCGGGGGGAGCTCTGCAACTTACCTGGCTGCTTCTTGCTCTGACTGAGGGCTGCTGGGAGCAGAGGGTGGGGCTTGTTGCATGTGCCCGCCCCCTGGGCTCTTTACTGCCGGAGCTCCGCTCCTGTGCGCTCCTGCAGGAAATGACCCCTGGCTGTTTATAAGTTCCAGTTGGTACAAAATGTGATAGCTAAAAGCTTATCCGGAGCCTAAGCATTAAAAAAAGCAGTCTTATGGCTGTGGTCACATGAGCAGTTTGCCACGGTATAGTAGCATTACTTTGCAGATTTAAAGGTCATGATCAGACAGCGACATCTGCCTTCTGTGCCCCAGTCATCACCACCCCGCGTTGCCCCGCTTTGGAATTGATCAGGCACCGGGGGAAGTCCAATGTTTACAGATGCCAGCGCTTCCACTCTGCTTCCCTGGACATCTGAACTCTCATAAGAACATAAGAACATAAGAGATGCCAATGTTGGATCAGGCCAAAGGCCCATCCAGTCCAACACTCTGTGTCACACAGTGGCCAGAAATACCAGGTGCCATCAGGAGGTCCACCAGTGGGGCCAGGATTTTAGAAGCCCTCCCACTGTTGCCCCCCCCAAGCACCAAGAAGACAGAGCATCACTTACTCCAGAGTCCCTATCTATACCTTGTGGCTAATAGCCACTGATGGACCTCTGCTCCATATGCTTATCCAATTCCCTCTTGAAGCCATCCATGCTTGTAGCCACAACCACTTCCTGTGGCAGTGAGTTCCACTCTGCTTCCCTGGACATCTGAACTCTTCTGCTGCAAAAGGAACCTGGAAGAGCAATGCTCCCTCTAAGCTGTGGAGTCTTGTGAGCAAAAATTCTACTTGGTGAGCCGCTGGCATTAAAGTTGGGAGCGAACAATTTGGCTCCTGCATAAAGTAGTTTGCTCTGGAGCCATCCTTCCTGAGCTAATATGTGTGAGCCGGAGGCTAAAAAAACTGAGCTAGTTCACACTAACTCAGCTTGGAGGGAATACTGAAGGGCAGCCTGAAACTGGAGATCCATTTCTGCCACCTTTTTTTTAGTTGCTGTCTCTATGTGAATGAGCGCATGTGTGCATGCACCTACCTGCATTAAAACAAAAATGACTGGGCAGTGCACTCCGTGCTTGAGTTGCCGCAGTAATGTGAACGCCTGACCATCGGACAAGCACATGGGGGAACTGCACCAGGGTGTGCTGTCTGGTTGGTCTGCCCCGCAACACTTTCTTTCTTCTTCTTTTTAAAAATATTTTTAATTAGATTTTATAAGCCTATATTGTACATTTAAATAAGATTATCAACAAGTACAAATACTTCCATGTCTTATATCACACTTATTTTCTCTACAACACAAATTAATATTACCGTCATTTCTTCAATAATTGACTTTCCATGTTTCAACAATTCAAATCCAGTTTGTGTTGACTGAACATCTATTTTCCTGTACCCTTTTGAGGTCACATAAGTGCTAATTCAGTACTTAGAGTTCTTATCCACCATTGTAGCAGGTTCTAACTCTTATCCCAGCTCTATATCTTATCTATTCTGTGTGAACAATATAGGGGTTTAAATTCATACTTATTTCTTTCCCCCCTTTTTTTAATCTATTGGTTTACACCTAAAACTTTTTATATATTTTTTAAATATTTTATTTAAGGTTTTTATTTTTTTCCCTCAAACATTCCTTTTCCCTTAACCTTCTCCACCATGTTTATTTATAATTCCCAACCTATGACTGCCTTATATCTATCCATAACTAACCTTATTGAATACCTAACACTAATTAACAATAAGCCCATTTACATCCAATTTTTCTTCCAAACAATTACACAATCAATTCTGATTACTTTCTAAACCCTTGCTTATGCAATATCCCACAATCCAACGCACATTCATTAATCTTAAATACGGTAAATCACTTTTAAATCTGTTAATCTCATAATCTTTTCCCCCCTTATTATCAATTGAAAACCCTTTTTAATCAATAAATTAGTTAAATCCATCAATCCCAACTTTTACAATCACAGTTTCTCACTTTCATCTCAAATTCATAAGTAAATAAATTCATACTTTAACACTTTATCCCTAAGCATTTCAACTTAAATTCATAAATAAGCCCCGCAACACTTTCAACCAGTGCAATTAGAGGCACGCCCAGATCGTGGCAAGCCTCCAGTGTGACCGCAGCCTGTGTCGATTTCATTGGCTCCCAAGTTGTTTTAGGCATAGTTCATAGTGCTGTTTTTCAGCTTTAAATCCAAAGAAGGCTTGGGAGCAAAGTACCTGAAAACCATCCTCAACTACATACAGTTCTGCAGGGCCTGCAAGACGGAGCTCTTCCACCCGGCTTTCAATTAGGAGCCGCCACCATCACTAGGTACTGTCTCTAGTAACAATTGTAGAGCCTGGTTCCTGGTGAATTCTCGACAGCCTGTGTGCACCGAGTAAGATCAATGCTAGAAATGAACATCATATGGTATACACTCACGCAGCAACGCCATAGCTATGATATTGGAATAACATCGCTATTACTTTGATATTTGATATTTGTTATGTATTGGTATACATATGTCTGAGCTTGAGTTTCAAACCCTATCTAAGCCTGGTATCGTAAGCTGCACAGTCTGATTGGCTACTCTGTGAAGTAGTCCAATCAGGGTACAAGAAAGGTTCTGGAGGGAGATGCATTCATTGGTTGTTATGTAATGTTACTATTCTGATTCGTTACTAACTCACAAGAGGGCGTGGTTATCCCAGCCCGTGTAGTTTAAAAGAGAGCCTGTTGCTCTCCTGTTTGTGTTCGTTCTTGTCTTGTTCTAATAAAGCTGAATCACTTGTTAATGAGCTGCCTGAAGTCTCGTACTTAACAATATTGTGTTGTTTTAATGGTTTTGGTGATTTGATTGTTTTAATCTGTATTTTATTTTGTGTGAGCTGCCCTGAGCCTGCTTTGGTGGGGTAGGGCGGGATATAAATTAGAATATAAATATAAATAAATCTATGAATTCGCCCAACAGTTGAGGCTCCTGCAGTGTCCAAGCCTAGAGGGAAGGGGATGCACTTGACTGGTCCTAGGGTCCCCCGGCCCAGGCTACAGACTTATTACTATGATGCAGTCTAATGATGTCGTTTCAGAAACAAAATAAGGACTGTGGAGATTTATGTGTGTAACAGAATCATGTATGTATGTGGTGGGGCATGCTACAAATCTGCTTGCACTTGGTGTTCCCAGCTTCATCACCTGGACAAAGGTGAAACAAACCTGGGATAGAGAGAGATTGTATTGCGGCCATGTTTTGAGATGCTCT
>NW_015162525.1:43672-52783 GCF_001447785.1 Gekko japonicus | reverse complement strand
CTTTCCCTCTGTGTTGGGAGGTCCAATGATCCTGATTTCTGAACAGTGACCCTATTTTTTTTCTGTTTTACTGTGTAATTCCGCTTATAGAGGCAAACTTTCTTTTCTTTTTTTTGTACAATATATTTTATTGAGTTTCCAAATAGTACAATAGGATACAAATATCATAACATTCGGTGTGTAACATTTTGCACTTGAGAAGATAAAACATTTGAAGGTAAGCATTAAACAGTAATACATATACTGAATCTTACAAATAGATGTAGTAAGCTTCATTTCATCAATTTTCTAAAGTAAGTTGATGACCGTATGTCCTGATTTCTGAACAGTGACCCTATTTTTTTCTCTGTTTTACTGTGTAATTCCGCTTACAGAGGCAAACTTTCTTTTCTTTTCTGATTTTACCACAACGATAAATCATCTATCACCTTTGGAATATCGGAGTTTTCAGTTAGGTATTTTAAGAGAGGGAACCAAATTGCTACAAACTATGTAGGAGCAGGTAATCTGTCAAAGCGCATAAGATTATCCGAGAGTTTCGAGAGGCAAACTTTCTGACAGAGTTGCCGACTTCCAGCTGGGGCCTGGAGATCTCCCGCTTTTACAACTGATATCCATACTCCAGTTCCCCTGGAGAAAATGGTTGCTTTGGAGGGTGGAGAAAATGGCTGCTTTGGAGGGTGGACTCTATGGCATCGTACCCTGCTGAGTTACCTCCCCGGCTCAAACCCCACCCTCTCCAGGCTCCATCCCCCAGGATCTCCAGGTATTTTCCAACCCAGCGCTTGCCAACCCTACACACTCCCTGAGCAAACCACTCTGCTGGTGCTCCTTGTTCACAGTTTGCGGCTTTATATAACTGGAGACATCGAATGCTGTCGAATCTTCGAATGCCTGGAGAGCATTTGAGGTGATGGCAGCGATAACCACGATAACCATTTGGGTGCCAGGAGAGGAACGCAATAAAAGCATTGCTCTTCCCTGGGCTTCCTATAACATTGTTGTTTTTGTTTTTAATTTTATTGAACAATATTAAGAATATTACAAACCGATGCTAGAACAGAGTGCAATCAACGAAGTACAGAAAAAGATAAATATAAATATAGATCTAAATATCACACTCATCTTAACAGACGTAAATTACCATTAGAACCTTCCCATAACATTGTATTCCAGTGAAACCTTTACTCATAAACAGCTTTTTGGTTACTTTAGTATAAGCCACAGGGCAGACCTGATAGTAATTCTGAAATACTTTTGGAGATGGTAAAGATGCTGGAGTTTTTTGTTTTTTAAAGAATGCTGTATGGCTACACAGTGTCTGATGTTAATTGGCGTCTATTTTGCTCTGTCTTGCTACGATATTTTGGAATGTACGCCTGTCCTTTAAATCTGGGCTTTCCCTTAAGATAAAAAACTTCTTGCATCATTATGAAATCAAAGTGTTAATAGCTGCATTGATCCCACAAAATGAGAAGAAAAGTGCAGTGAGATGATTTATTTATTGAAAGCCAGCTTGCAAGTGAGACATTCTTTCGTCAGTCTTTGGCGTTCAGAACAAAATGAAAGCTTAGAAACGTTACATATTGGGGCTGCTTGAAACCCAGAGACACCCAATGCTCAGTCAGAGAGGTCTATTGATAGCAGATACTGCAGTAGCTCAAGGTAACTCAGGGTATCTCAAGTTTCACAGGTCCCCAGAGATGAAGCACTGGTGGGTGGGGAACCCCATTCAACGCAATAATAAGATTGCAGGTTATTTCTCCTGTAGTTGTGGGGCTTTATAGAAGTTCTGAAAGGCAGAGAACAGAGAAGGCAACAGACATATTTGCAATGCTGGAAATAGAATTTAGCAAGCAATGCACTAAGTGAAGACCAGCCCTATTATTGACCCAGACTCACTAAATATCATAAACAGGCATGACATTTCTGGATTGCTGTGCGCTAGCAACTGGAACGATTGATCAGCAATTGAGGATGCGCATTCTAGCAATTTGTTCTCATTTGTGGTGAAATGTGCCTTCGTTCCACATTGACTTTTTCCTTTCCTTTCCTTTTTTGCAGCACCGTTTTGGTTTTGCATGATGCTGTTGCTGATAGTAAATGGTAATTTGTAGCTCATTTCTGAAGCCCCTCTTGGGAAATGATTAAATGAGCATAACTAGAACAGAATTGCAAGCCAATAAGGCAGCGTGCCAGTGGATAATCAAAGAGCCAAGCTTATAAATAAAAGGAGGGGGAGGGAAACTGCTTCCCCTCCCTAGGGCAGAAACAATCAGAAAACTGAAGTCTCTGCTGAGCACAATAATAGAAGAGGAAATCAAGAACTACTAAGTGTTCCGAAGGAGGTGGCTTTGTTTTGCTGTGAGCGAATGTACAGCCGGTATGGCATGAAATATTTCAGTCAGCTATGGACTTAACGATAATGCTTCAGTGAAGACAACTCCTTTTAGACTTCTGTTATCGGTGAAGAGCTAGTCTCAACATGTTTTGGTGAACTAGGAACCATGTCAAAACGCCCATCCTGCCTAGATACAGTTTATTAAGTCTAGAATGGTTCTTCTTCATTTCCACAGTGGGCAATTCCAGCTCTCCCCCTTGTGTTTTAAATACAATTTGAAGAGATGACATAGTGAAAACATTGGGAATGAGATGCTTTTTGGCACGGTTACTAGTTGATTAAAGGAACTGACATGTCACAGACATGTGGCAAGATTGCTGTTATGTCCTGGAAAACGTATAAGGCCTATTTCAGAGGTTACCATAGCAGCATGGTTGCCACCAGCAACCCAAACTGTTTATCTGAATGTTTAGCTGCTGCTGCTTCTTTTTTTTAGTGGCAGCAAGGGTATGGACTATGTACGGTTACTAGTTGATTAAAGGAACTGACATGTCACAGACATGTGGCAAGATTGCTGTTATGTCCTGGAAAACCTATAAGGCCTATTTCAGAGGTTACCATAGCAGCATGGTTGCCACCAGCAACCCAAACTGTTTATCTGAATGTTTAGCTGCTTCTGCTTCTTTTTTTTAGTGGCAGCAAAGGTATGGACTATGTTTCAACTCCTCAAAGTACTGAAATGCTTCAGTAGTTCTACTAAACATGGTTACAGATTCCAGATGACACTGACTACATATTTTTGTGGCAACTCTCCCCTGGACATATCTCTAGCAAAACCTTGTTGCTGTTTAGCCAGTTGTCAGTTCAAGCCAAAACAAAGTTAAGAGCAGGAATCTGAACCCAGATCTCCACATTCTGAGGTTTTAGTTAAATAAAATTATTTAAATTGTTGTTATTAAGGTAATGATTATTTTTCTCCTTCCAATAAAGTATAGCAGAAAAGTTGTCCAAATATCAATGACTAACCTATTAAACTGGAGATAATTCACCTTGCAATAATTTTATAATTATCTATCTACTAGGAATAAGGCCCGTTGTGGAAATAAATACAAGATCTAGAAAAAGGCTGTGAGTGGGTGGTCTGCTGAGGTCACCACATAATTTGCTGTGGTGACCTAAGCAGAGAAAATGACACAGAGCTTACCGTTTTCTCTAGGGAAACTGATCTACTGTTGTGGGGAGGGAAAATCAATTGTAAGCCAGTTTGGTGTAGTGGTTAAGTGCGTGGACTCTAATCTGGGAGAACCGGGTTTGATTCCCCACTCCTCCACTTGCACCTGGCTGGATGACCTTGGGCA
The DNA here is from genome assembly GCF_001447785.1 of Gekko japonicus. Taxonomy (NCBI): domain Eukaryota; kingdom Metazoa; phylum Chordata; class Lepidosauria; order Squamata; family Gekkonidae; genus Gekko; species Gekko japonicus. Next base: position 49,084 of record NW_015162525.1, on the reverse strand, counting down.
AGCCATAACTCCGGCACAGCTGTTCTTGAAAAAGAGCAGTTTCTGTCAAGAGCTCTCTCAGCCGCACCTACCTCACAGGGTGTCTGTTCTGGGGAGGGGAAGGGAAAGGAGTTTGTAAGCCGTTCTGAGACTCCTTTGGGTAGTGAAGGGCGAAGTATAAATCCAATCTCTTCTTCTTCTTCTCCTTTGGGTAGAGAAAAGGGGGGTATAAAAACCATATCTTCTTCTTCTAAGTCCAACGCTAGGGTAGCAGTCCCAACCTGTGGGCACCTCTGGAATTGTGATACTCAGTAGTGGGCAATCTACACAATGCTGCAGAATGCAGGGCCAACCATACAATGTCAGCAAGTGAAGTCATGCTCTAATAGTAACTTCTCTAATAGTAACTTCTAATAGTAACGTCAACATTTCAGGCAGAAGTTCTGTTTAACAGGATGGTTTTTAAAACTGACATATTATATAAAAGTATTTTCTTGTATACACACAGTTTATTTCCTTTTTAAAGTTTATTTTTGATAAAAATATAGAAATAAAGCTAATTTAAAGTTCGAAAATACAAACTACAAAGCTATTATAAAACATAAATTATACAAGCTCGAAATTAATTCCTCATTCAAGACAGGAAAGAATTACATTTTCCAAATTTATCAAACATTTGGCTGTGTAGTAGACAAGTTAGTTTACATTCTGCTAATTTCTCTAACCAATCCTCTTTCTTTGGGACTATGTTCTTCTTCCAATTCTGAGCAAAAATTAGCCTCGCTGACATTATGACATTAAGAATAAATTCACAAACATCTTTAGAAAGGAATTCTACATGATTTAACAAAAACATTAGGGGATAACGGTAGCTCTTTCCTTATACCTTTAGAGGTAACTGTAGTGGTCATATTCCAGAACTCTGTTTCTCTCCTGCACTCCCACCAGATGTGTATAAAATTGGCATTGGTAGTCCCACATACCCAACAATCCCCATTAGCCCCTTGGTATATTTTTGCTAATTTATAGGGAGATAGGTGCTGCTGATATAGCATTTTTATTAAAGGTTTTCTGAGAAGAGTTTTTTAATATTAACAATCCTCACTGGTTTTCATCACCCTGAACAGAAAGTTCACTGGTCCTGACTCCTGCCTCTTCTTAGAACCTGAGCTCTCTATCCTTGATTACCAGATCAGATGTCTATGCCACCGATGCAACTTAATGTTTCCGATGTTCAGTAAGTGTCCAATAAACAATCGTAATGTCAGAGCACCAGAGCTGGGTAGGGTTACCATCTCACAACGCAGAATCTAGACTTGTTCTTTTAGGTCTCCTGATGCGGCAGGAATGGAATATTTAGCTTTATATTTAGTTTTACTTATTTCCTTTTGGATTAAAAAAAAATGAAAATCAGGCATTAGTTATTAACAAGTTTGATTTAGACCTGGCTTGAGCCAGAAGATAGTTAACCAGACTCTCCTCTCATGAAAGCACTGGATATCTTGGAACCTGCTGCCCAGAGTGCCTGGATGCTTGTAACTAACCATGACCAATATCTGCCTGATAATTTCAGTTTAGATATTTTTCACACCGCCACCACATATGATAAAACGAACCTATGTTAATCTTGCACTTCCAACATTTGTTAGTTGTATTCGTATTTAATTCATTTATACACCACCTTTCTCTCCAGAGGGGACCCAAAGCGGCTGACATCATCCCCCTGCCCTCCATTTTATCCTCACAACAACCCTGTGAGGTAGGTTGGGCTGAGAGAGTATGACTGGCCCAAGGTCACCTAGTGAGCTTCCATGGCACGAGTAGGGATTCGAACCTGTGTCTCCCGGATTCTAGTCCAACGCTCTTAGCCACTACACTGCACTGACTCTGTGTATGTAGATCTGCTATTCTTCCCAATTCCTTAATTATTTTTTTCTGTCTTTTCTCCAGCTTGGACCCGGTCTTCCTCCCCCTTTGTTTTGTCTTCACAACAGCCGTATGTGGTAGATTTAGCTGAGAGTTCCTGGCCCAGGGTCAGGCTGAGCAGGAATCTGAACCCAGATCTCCACATTCTGAAAGAGCCAGTGTGGTGTAATGGTTAAGAGTTGGCAGACTCTAACCTGGAGAAATGGGTTTGATTCCTCACACATGAATCCAGCTGGGTGCCCTTGGGTCAGATGGGTGACCTTAACAAAAGCTTCCAAAGGCGAGACCCATCTAGGTATTTTTCTGTAATGTCTCTGTTTAATTGCATTCCATACTTTTATTAGTGATCCTCTTACTATATGATTCTGAAAATTTGAGTGGATCTTATCCTTTTTGTACCAAACGTACGTGTGCCATCCCATATATAGGTCATGTCCTTCCAATTTTAGACATCTTAAATCTTCCAAATTAATCCAATCTTTAATCCAACAAAGCACAGCGGCTTGGTAATAAAGCTTCCAATTGGGGACACCAAAAACCCCTCTTTCTTTTTTCTCCTGTAAAAGTTTTAATTTAATCCTGGCTCTTTTCGGATGCCAAATAAATTGCCTGGTTACTTTGTCCAAGTCTGTGAAAAAATTGTTTCTCTTGAGGATTGGAATATTCTGTGCTAAAATAGAAATCTTGGTAGTATGTTAATATTGTGGCAATGAGAGATAATTGTAATTCTTTCCATTCAGCTAAATCTCTTTTACTCTCCCCCAGTAATTTGTTATAGTTATCTTCTATTAAGTTGCTATTTCTATTTGACAATGTAATCCTCAAATACCTGGCTTTTTAAACAATCTCCATCTCTGATATTTTTTGGATTTCTTGTATTGTCTCCTGTGAAAAAATTTTGGTTAGCAATTTAGTTTTCTTAAGGTTAACTTTAAGTCCAGCTACTGCTCCATATTCTCTTATTATATCTAGTAAGCATAACATTGAAACTTGCGGGTTCTCCATTATAAACAACAGATCGTCTGTGAATGCCAACAGTTTATATTCTTCACCCTTCAATTTCAGTTCTTGTATTTGTTCATTATCTCTTACTAGTTCATTTAGCGTTTCCAATGCAAATATAAATAATAGTGGAGAGAGTGGACAGCCTTGTCTTGTTCCTTTTTGGATTTCTATCTTTTGTGTCAGAGCTCCATTTATAGTTACCTGTGCATGTTGTTCCTTATAAATTGCTCTGACCATCCTGTAAAAACTTGTTCCACAGTCCCATATATTTAGTTTTTGTAACAAAAATTCCCAGGATACGTTATCAAAAGCTTTTTCCACATCCAAGAGCATCAATATTAATTGCTTTTCTGGATGTATCTCGTAATATTCTATAACATTAACAGTAGTCCTGATATTATTTCTTATGTATCTTTTTGGGGTAATTGGCTCATTTAATCTTTTGATTTTCATTAATTTTTTGTTTATTTCTTTTCATTAAATATTATTTAATTAGTTCGGTATTTTCACCTTTTTGTTGATAGAGGGTCTTATAGAAGTTTTCAACAATCTGTTTTAAGTCTTTAGCTTTATATTTTTCTTCCTCCATATCGTGTTTTAGAGCTAATATCGTTCATTTTTCTCTCTCTTTCTTAAGTCTATAGGCTAACCATCTTGAGGGTGTTTAAACCGCCTCTTAAACACTGATGCCCAAACCTCTGAGCTTATTGGGGCTTTCAGATCTTTCAGCCAGAGTTTTACAGATGTTTTCTGCCATTCCCTATCAGCATCTAATAGAAAATTATATATCGTAAAGCTTAGATTCCTTTCACCATTTATAGCTAATTTTTCAAAACTTGTCAACCAGGTTCTTATTTCATCTTTACATAGTAATGCTTGTAGAAGACTTTTAACCTGTAGATATCGAAAACCAAGGGATTTGCCCATTGCTTAATGATGACATTTCTGCAAATGTAACAACTGTTTGCCCCTCAGGGATTAAGGAATTATAATCAGGCCTTCAGATCTTTCCAGATTTTAAAATTTCCTTCTTTTGCAGCTTGGCTAAACTCAACGGTGATATTCCAGGAGCTAATTTTGGTCTGACTGCAAACCTTACTTTCAGTCATATAGTGAAGACCCTTGTGCTGCAGTGGCAGGTGCTGCCAAAGTAAAAAAAAAAAATCTTCTCATGCAATCTTTGCTGGCCAATCAGAAGTCATGCCGGGCACAAGCTCCATCTGGCCCAACCCACTTTCTAAGAACACGTGGTGAGTGCTGGGAAATGTGTTGGCGTGAGCCATGGCGTCCACGGGACCCCCTTGGGGACCCCTGCTCTAACCAATACACCCCACTGGCTTGTTTTGTGCTTTTCCAGCTGGCTCCCCTCCCCTAGCTACTCTGTTTTGCAAACAATGTGTTGTAGGCCTTCCCTTCTAATTCACAGAATGTTTCATGGGTGGCCGATGTTCACTCTGGTTCTTTCCAGCAGCTGCCAACGAATGTGATTTACCTGTGATAGTACTTCAGATGGCATGGTTTCATGCCAATGACAATTTTGAAACATGCTGTTTGGGCACAACTACGTCTCCTGGGGTTTTATAAGCTGTTGTGTGAGGAGTGAGTACTTATCAGAACAGATGTACATTTTTTTCTTTAATGCTCTACATGAGGAATGTTCAAAATGCCTTCTTGGGAGCGCTCATCTGTGACAGTCATGGCTGGAAATGGGCATGTGGCAGAGGTTTGGTGTGATAAAAAAACACCCCACTCTCTTTGTTTAATCGTGTCCTTTCTGACCTTCATCTGACACATCCAGACGTAGACCAATTGCTCGAAGCTGACACAGAATGCTGCCTTTCAAATGGGGCATGCACGCTGTTCTGACAGCTAACACATTTTTTCCTCCTCTTATTTACCAGAGGAAAAGAGTGTGAGAAAGCTAAGCTAGAGCTCAGGGTTTAAGGTAAACTGACAAAGCCTTTGATTTCCTAAGACGTAAATGCTATGAATGGCAGCCATTCCTTCCTTAACTGCATTTAGGACAAGAAGGAAAGATGAGCTCCTTGAGTTAATCATTAAAGGACTCACACATGTTAATTCTAGCTTTTCGTGGGGTCCTGTACATCTCTTTCAGGAATTTCGGTAGCCAGTGCAATCTCTAGCTGTTACAGTGAATGTCCAACATACTGAGAATGTCAACTCCCTTATGTGATGACAATCCCGTATGACTTTTGTGAATAACTTGAAAACTGCCCACTCAGACATTTCTGTACACAAGCTCAAGAAGAGAAGAGGAAGAAGAAGGTTTTTATACCCCACTTTTTTCTACCTTGAGCTGCGGTGGCTCAAGTGGTTAAGATGTTGAACTGCAGGCTGGAAGGTCGGTAGTTCAGCACAGGGGTCATTTCGTAGAAAAAGAGCTAGGGGAACTCATTAGCATAACTCATTAGCATATGCCACACCCCCTGCCATCACCGGAAGTGTGTCATAGGGCCACACACCCCGCCCCCAACGGTCCCG
>NW_015162525.1:1793-43102 GCF_001447785.1 Gekko japonicus | reverse complement strand
CAAGCCGGGGGGGGGGGATAGCTAGGGGAGGGTAGAGACATACCATCTATGCAGGAAAACAGCAATTTTCTCCTAACCTTGGACTGAGAATTGAGCACAGTGATTCCTTCAGGCTTTACAGGACGCCACTCGCCCTTGGCCTGGGGAATTGTATGGGGAAAGACAAACTTGCCCATAATCATCAGAACATAAGAGAAGCCAATGTTGGATCAGGCCAATGGCCCATCCAGTCCAACACTCTGTCACAGAGTGGCCAAAAATATCAGGTGCCATCAGGAGGTCCAGCAGTGGGGCCAGGACACTAGAAGCCCTCCTACTGTTGCCCCCCCCCCAACCACCAAAAAAACAAACCATCACTTCCCCCCAACTGAGAGGTCCTATCTGTACCTTGTGGCTAATAGCCACTGATGGACCTCTGCTCCATATGCTTATCTAATTCCCTTTTGAAGCCGTCCATGCTTCTAGCTGCCACCACCTCCTGTGGCAGTGAATTCCATGTGTTAATCACTCTTTGGGTGAAGAAGGACTTCCTTTTATCTGTTCTAACCCGACTGCTCAGCAATTTCATGGAGTGCCCACAAGTTCTTGTATTGTGAGAAAGGGAGAAAAGTACTTCTTTCTCTACCTGCTCTATCCCATGCATAATCTTGTAACCTCGATCATGTCACCCCCTCAGCTGTTGTTTCTCCAAGCTAAAGAGCCCCAAGCACTTTAACCTTTCTTCATAGGGAAAGTGTTCTGACCCTTTTATCATTCTAGTTGACCTTGTCTGCACTTTTTCCCAATGCTATAATATCCTTTTTGAGGTGTGGTGACCAGAACTGTACACAGTACTCCAAATCAACACAGAGGCCACCGCTGTGTCCTGGGGATTGGGGGGAGTTCTTCCTACCAGCTCCTGAATGCTGCAGATGTTGCAAGAACTTTTACCTACAGTTACGGCTTTGGCTCTCCAGCCCAGTGACAGGAAGAAAAATACTTAGGCCATCCCACGCTTTTCCTACCTAAAAAGGCAAAATAGGCCTGGAAAAGGCCCTGCCTCCTCCCCTGCCTTGTAGTCAGAGAAACCTAGGACTGCCAGCCTCCAGGTGGGTCCTGGGGATCTCTCGCTTTTACAACTGATCTCCAGCTGACAGAGATCCGCTCCCCTGGAGAAAATGGCTGACAAAGATCAGCTCCCATGGAGAAAATGGCTGCTTTGAAGGGTGGATTCTATGGCATGCTGAGGCCCCTCCCCTCGTCAAACCCCGCCCTCTCCCGGTTCCACCCCCAAATTCTCCAGGTATTTTCCAACCCAGACCTGGCAACCCTAAAGAAACCCAGTCTGGAATACTGTGGTTGCCTAGCAATAGCCACCGAGATAATCTGTTGTTAAAAGCTCCCCAATAATTTTTTTTTTCCGATTTTGGATAAATCTAAAATTTTTAGATTTTTTTTAGATTCACAGCTCCAGTCACAGGATTTGTATCCAGAGATTGGCTGACTTCACTATTAGAGTATATGATAATAAATCTTCATGCTGAACTGATGTTTTGACTGAACTACCCATCATATCCCCCAAGATTGTTTTCATGGATAGTTGCCGTGTGTTTAAGTTTGGTCTTTGGGTTTTTTGTTTTTTTTTTGTCCTGAAGTACAGCTCTGTCTCTTCTGTGCTTGCTTATGCTGAAACCTTCAGATTAATTTTCCTAGTCAAATTTTAACATGTCATGTTTTGTGTTCCCTGTGCCCTGACACAAAATCCACAGTCCTTCGCTTTCGACTGATACTTGCTAGCTCTCGAAGGCAAAAACTCCATGCCAAACAGCAAATAATTTTGGCAACTGAGTCAAAGTTTTGTTATATGAAATGGTAGCTATTCCAGTAGATAAACGCAGGGCTGTTTGAACAGGGCTGTTTCCACTGCACCACCATGGTGGGGAAGAAAATTACCGCAAGCTGTTGAATCTTTAGTACAACGCCAACTTTGCATTGTGCCCCCTCCTGTCCGTTTCAGGTGAGCAATGCTCGCATCATATAAAACCACAAATATTTCACCTCATTTTTGTTAAATAAAAAGAGGACAGATGGGAGAAAGGAGTTCTTTTGCCCTTTGCCAGCAGATGGCGCTCCTTCACTACAAAGAAGACTTGGAGTCCAAAGCTGGGGTGGATTGTGTACAATATTTTCCTCTTTTGGAAGGTTAATGTTCCTAGCCCGATTTCCTCCATAGATGGGATTGCTGGTAGTTTATGTGATCATTTCCATCTGACAACCTTCTTTTTAATGTAGTCTAATAATATTTTATTACTGTATTGCAGTTTTTAACTCAGGCCATTAAGAGCTCTATGATGCATCTCCTACCTGGGTTTGTAGTGCCTGATTGCCAAGACTCTCAAACCAAATTCTTTCAGAAAAAACACAAATAAATTGCTACCTGAATATTGGAATAAATAAACTCATTGACTGCAGAACCGAATTGGATGTCACTATGAAGGGTATTTCAGGATTTTTAGTCTTAGTGCGTCAGCTACCACACCGATCCTATATCTCCTGTGAAGAAGAGAAGAGGAGATTGGATTTATACCCCTGCCCTTCACTACCCGAAGGAGTCTCAGAGCGGTTTACGATCTCCTTCCCCTTCCCCTCCCCGCAACAGACACCCTGTGAGGTAGGTGGGGCTAAGAGAGCTCTTTCAAGAACTGCTCCTGAGAGAACACAGAGAGTGATTAAAATGTGGAATTCTCTGCCAGAGGATGTAGTGATAGCCACAGGAGTAAACACCTTTAAAAGGGGATTAGATAGATTCATGGAGGATGGTTTACTAATGGCTACTAGCCATAGTGACTGAGGGGAACCTCCACATTCAGAGACACTAATCCTCTAATCCTCTGGATCCCAGAGCCAGGAGGCAACATCAGGGGAAGGCCTCAGCCTGTATGCCCTGTTGTTGGCCCTCCACAGGAACTGGTTGGCCACTGTGTGAGACAGGATGCTGGATTAGATGGACCACTGGTCTGATCCAGCAGGGCTCTTCTTATGATCTTATTTTTGGTAACCCAATCTGTTTTGTATTCCCCCCCCCCCCATACACATAAAACCTTAATTATGTAATGTTCTATAAGAGCATGTTAAGGACTCCTGTTTCTCAGCAGCTACAAAGTGTACTCTGACCATTAGAACTTGAACTGTTCCCTCCACATTGATGCAGATAGAATTTATTTTCCTCTGTTCTGCTTCAAGGGATAGCAGCTCAGGTTGTGAAGTCATCTGGTTCTTCATTCAGCAAGAGCATCAATAGCAACGTAACAGGTCTAGGAGTGTTTTCATATGAAATCTGAGAGTGAAAAAGTACGGGTATGTCTTCTAAAATGCTAGCTCTTGCCACATTTTTAGTAGATGTGTTAAGAACGGTTATGATTGTATAACAGGGACCATTTCCGCAGTAGTGAAATTCCGTGCATTGACTTTTTTTAAAACGGTGTGTTTGGTGTATTGAAAGGCAGGAGATGATGGTCAGATGAAAGGAGGTTTATTCAAGCATTGTTCAGCTCCGGACTGGACCGAGACCAATTTACACAGAGTGGCACTCACTCTTATACAATTTCACAGTGAAGTATATATATTGTAACAGTAACTACAGGGTCTCATTGAACCTAATCAGAGGCTTGCAATTGGTTACTTTGGGTGGCTTCAGGACCAATGGATGGTCTTTATTAGACAGCCAATCATATTACTCAACTAGGATACCAGACAACAACTTTAACATCACAGAACAGCATAACATTAAACCCAATACATAACAGTGCGTTATGTGAAATTTTCCCACAGTAGATTTTTCCTCGCCAGGCGCAAACCCGAAGTTTTCTCCTTCTTAAACCTGCGTTTTTGGAATCCTCAGTTTTAGCAAAAATGCAGGGTAAGAAAGAGAAAACTTCGGGTTTGGGCCTGGTGAGGAAAAATCTACTGCGGAAGATTTCACATAACGCGCAGTTATCAAAACGTAAATGCAGGGAATTTCACTACTGTGGAAATGGTCTGAATGTACGGTTTGTTGGATGGGTGGCTGATTAGGGTGGTAGGTTTACAGAATACTGTGGTCACTGTTTCTTGTGACCCTGAAGCAAGATATCTGTTCATCCTACCCTGTCTTGATTTCTCTGGGACAGTTAAACAGCAATTAGGTCCTGCCAGGACGATCATCATTTTTGTTTAGACTTTGTACATGCAAACATTCTTTTGAGCAAACCCTTGCGTTTTATCCTTTTCTCCTGTTCCCTTTTTCTCCTTTCCCCCTTTTTTCCTTGAAGGGGTGTTTATTGTCTCTGTACCATTCACTTTCCTTTTTAAAAAAGTTTAAAAGTAAATGTGAAAAAAGCAAGCAGATAATAGTGGATGATTATGATTATTTACTTTATTGTCAATGTATGTATGTGATGCTTGATGGGAGTGATCTTCAAGATGTGGGTTGGGACTGGCAGGTGTGTTATGGAGACCCTCCTGCTGGGTTGTGAGGCCCTATAGAGCTACCATTTGGGGGGCTGCCTTTTGAAAGGTAGCATTCCTTGTGGCATTCTTTGCCTATTGTTATGTTCTCAGACCACTGCCAGGTGCCAGCCAGAGGCAGTGAAGCTTCGATCCCAAAGACAATAGGGACTAGGCTCCTGAAACGTCCAGTAAGGAGCCAATAGGGACATTGGCAGGAAGTTTAAACCCGCCAATAGAACCAAGGGCGTCCCTCCCCAAATGTATAAAGTTGGCCACCCGGCCGTTAGTTTTTGTTCCATGCGTGAAGTACCAATAAACGTGTCTTCGCCTATGTCGTAGAACAGAAGAACAGTGAGCTGAGGTCACTCAGTGGTAGAGAGGATTCCTCTATGGCTCTTCCCCTTGGCTTGTTCCCTGTTATGGTGTTTGTCTTGTCTTTCCTCATGGTGTTCGTCTTGTCTTTCTTGTCCCTGGCTGTTTTGGTCTGCTGCCTGTAGTCCTGATCTTGAAACTTGTGAGGTCATGACTCTGGCTCCCCCTCTTCCTGTTGCATGATTCTGATATCATGTGACTTCCTGCCACACTCTTACATCTCAGTGGGTCTCAGGCTCTGTGGATCCTGGATGTGGAAGAGTTGGAGATTACTGTTTACAGAGTGATAAAAGATTACTGTTTACAGAATGATAAAAGGGTTGGAACACTTTCCCTATGAGGAAAGGTTAAGGCGCTTAGGGCTCTTTAGCTTGGAGAAACGACGACTGAGGGGTGACATGATTGAGGTTTATAAGATTATGCATGGGAAAGAGCAGGTAGAGAAAGAGGTACTTTTCTCCCTTTCTCACAATACAAGAACTCGTGGGCACTCCATGAAACCGCTGAGCGGTCGGGTTAGAACGGATAAAAGGAAGTACTTCTTCACCCAAAGAGTGATTAACACTTGGAATTCACTGCCACAGGAAGTGGTGGCGGTTTGGGCCTGGTGAGGAAAAATCTACTGCGGAAGATGGACAGCTTCAAAAGGGAATTAGATAAGCATATGGAGCAGAGGTACATCAGTGGCTATTAGCCACAAGGTATAGATAGGGACTCTGGGGCAAGTGATGCTCTGTCATCTTGGTGCTTGGGGGGGGGTCAACAGTGGGAGGGCTTCTAATGTCCTGGCCCCACTGGTGGACCTCCTGATGGCACTGGTATTTCTGGCCACTGTGGGATACAGAGTGTTGGACTGGATGGGCCTTGATTTATACCCTGCCCTTCACTTGGAGTCTCAGAGCGGCTTACAAACTCCTTTCCCTTCCCCTCCCCACAACAGACACCCTGTGAGGTGGGTGGGGCTGAGAGAACTCTGACACAAACTGCTCTTTTTCAAGAACAACTGTGCCAAAGCTTGTGACTGACCTAAGGTCACATCAGCAAGTTCAAGTGGAGGAGTGGGGAATCAAACCCGGTTCTCCCAGATTTGAGTCCGCACACTTAACCACTACACCAAACTGGCTTTACCCAAAAGACAGGGAGTTTACAGTCTAAGTTTACACAGTTGGGGATATTCCTTAGTGTGAAAGAGGTAGAGAAAGACAGGCAATATGTAATTGACACTGAAAGGTAACAACTGATGACCATGAGCAAATCTAACTGCATTTGCTTGGAAACAATGATTATTGCTCCAGAAGGCATAATCATTGTATTTTCTCTCTCTAGTGTAATAAGCATTTATTAGATGGTGCCAGTGCCAGCACAACCATGTGTATTACAATTCCTTCCTGTATCTATGTGTGGCCAAACAGTTTTTAATTTCTTTTCCACCATTTTTTTCATTGGCAATTGTGCGCCTCTACTCTCCAGGTTATTTTTTTTTTTTTAATCAACCATATGAGTCATGTTGTAAGTCTCTTTAGGAAGAATATCTCTGGAAAACTATCTCATCTAACTCCTGTTTATAGATCGGTGACACAGTTTGCATTATCTGTAAGCAAATTTTGTGTTTAGCATTGTAGGAATGAAGGCACACTCAAGTGGAAAATACAACTTTAAAAGCAACCTTTATGCAACACTGCAATACGTTTGAATGCTGAGCAGATTCTTACCTTATAGGAGTAAGGTTATTTTTTGGAGGGGGATGTAGGGTTAAGTGCCCTCCGAGAGAATGAAGATTCCCAGACATTTCCCACAATTAGAAAAGACACCTTTCGACATTTATCTGCTAGTTTGACGTATTTATCGCTTTACAACTGTTGACCCGATAACTGTAACTTTTTAATTTTTTTATTTAGTGTCACTTTGCATATCTTGATCGTCATCATGTTGCATGTTACTTTGCTGTTCCTTCTCTGCCTATAAGTTTGAACCTTGACTGCCATTCTAATGTAGGTGATAAAGTGTGCGTGCACACAAACGCTCATAGCTTGAATAAACCTTTGTTGGTCTTAAAGAGCCCTAGTCAGTGTCTAAGAAATTCTATCCTATGAAGACAGAGCGATGCCCAATGTGACTGCATGCGAGTGCCACAGCAACTTCCCAGTGCTACATTTTTTCAGCTTAGTGAACCCCTTTCATGTTTTTGTGACCTGTTTTTTATGAGTTGTGCATCTGCTCTAGCAGCTCACTGACAAGCGGAAAACAGAACTGTTTATCAGCCGTGTTCACACAGCTGTTGCGAGTGCTGGAGACCAGGCCAAAAAATGACTGTTTTCTTGGTAAGCTCATACTGTTGAACGAAACTCTCTGGAGTTTCTTGAAAGTTCGCTTCAGCTAACACAGTGTCGAGAAGTCCCACATCTTTCAGGAGCTCGTATTTAATCTTTTCCAGATCTCAGGCATATACATTTGGGTTTTCTTTCCTCTTTTCTCCAGAGCTTCAGTAGATTTAGAATGAGTCCCTCCTGCTAGCTCACTCTCTGGCATTTGTATCCTGACAGCAGTCATTGCAGAACATTGGCTGTGCCTGACTGTTAACAAGCACCGATAGGATTCATTCATACTTAAAGCCACCGTTCCCTAAATTCTCTTTATGGAAATGGATCTGTTTCTCCACGATAAAAACGGCACGTTTTGCTCTGAGAGTATCCCCTTGCTTTGAGAAATTATGGTGCTCTTGGATTTGCTGCTACAAATATGGATTTATTACGTGGCTTATACTAAGGTTTAGATTAATTTCGTAAAAGTTTGAATTTTGAAATGGGCCCGTTTGACATAATAGAATAATTCATTAAATAATTGGGCTCCTTTTTGGGAGGGATTAATGTTTCATTTAAATTAATTGGGTATATCTTATTGACCAGCATTTCCTATAATGTTAAGCTGCAGTAGGACCTGCTCTAGCAAGTCACTGCTTCTCTAGGACCTGTGGCTTCTGCTTGGTCCTCCATAGCTGGCAGTTACATCTTTCATTCAATTTGGAGTCAGTCTGGTGCAGTGTTCCCTCTAAGCTGAGTCAGCGTGAGCCAGCTCACAGCTTTTTAGTCTCCGGCTCACACATTTTTATCTTAGCTCAGGAAGGATGGCTCCAGAGCAAACTGATTTATGCAGTAGCCAAATCGCTTGCTCACAACCTTAATGCCGGTAGCTCACAAAGTAGAATTTTTGCTCACAAGACTCCGCAGCTCAGAGGGAACATTGGTCTGGTGTATTGGTTAGGAGTGCGGACTCTAATCTGGAAGAACTGGGTTTGATTCCCCACTCTTCCACATGCAGCTGCTGGATGACCTTGGGCAAGCCATAGTTCTGTCAGAACTGTTCTCAAAAAGAGCTGTTTCTCTCAGAGCTCTCTCAGCCCCACCTACCTCACATGGGGTCTGTTGTGGGGAGGGGAAGGGAAAGGAGATCATAAGCTGCTTTGAGACTCCTTCGGGTAGTGAAGGGTGGGGTATAAATCCAATCTCCTCCCCTTCCTCCTCCATCTTGAAAGTGACATGATGAACTAAGGTCCAGCATAGTTTATTTATTTAAAGCATTTTAAGCTACCTTTCTACCCAACTTATGATTTCCAAGGTGGCAAACAATACAAAACATTTTTAAAGAATTAAAAACACAAATATATATTAAAAAATTTAAACCAGTTAATATAAAGCACATGACACACGGACAGGAGGAAGGGTGGATGAAATTCATTGAGAGAATGCCAAACAAGACAGAAATGTCTACGTCCTCTCGCAGAAGACCAGGGCTTTTTTTGTAGAAAAAGCCCAGCAGGAACTCATTAGCATAACAGACCACACCCAACAGCAGAAACTCATTAGCATATTAGGCCACACCCCTACTTCTTCCTGCTTGGTACACTGAAACCAAGCCTCAAAATGAGGAAAAAGGACTGTATGCGGCAAACGTCCCACAGCTAAACGGGACCCTGAGCTCAGTCCCGGCGGCTGAGACCGTTGGGGGCGGGGTGTGTGGCCTTATGACACACTTCCGGTGATGTCAGGAGGTGTGGCCTTATGACACACTTCCAGTGATGTCAGGGGGTGTGGCATATGCTAATGAGTTCCCCTAGCTCTTTTCCTACGAAACGACCCCTGGCCACCGGACTCAAACTTTGTTCTAATGATGGGAGGGGACACTCAACTTCCCAGAGGAGGGAAGTTCATAACTTTGGTGCTGTAACCAAGAAGGCCCTTCCTTCGGCTGCCACCCATCTAGCCTCACTCTTGGTCACACAGAACAAATCTGAGTCCAGTGGCACCTTTAAGACCAACAAAGGTTTATTCAAGGTGTGAGCTTTCGTGTGTGTGCACCGGACTCAAAATTTGTTCTGCGGCTCCAGACCAACCCGGCTGCTCATCTGGATCTATCTTGGTCACTTGGTTCAAGATGGTGTTCTAATTACAGGTTGCGCCCTCCAACTGCAATCCTCCTTGTTCCTCCTGAACTATTGGAGTAATTCTGCCCCAGTGGGCTTATGAAAGAGCTAATAGAATTATGTCTTGCGGCTGCTAGGAATGTCATTGCATTTCACTGGAAATCTAAGATTACAACTGAGTGATTGGTATCTGAAATTGTGGGACTTTTTTCTACAAGACAAAGTTTCCACTTATTTCCTTCGATCTTAAAATCAACCCGTTCCTGACAATCTCCAAGAAAAATGGATGCTCCTCTTAGAAGCGTCAGCAGCACATAAAATTGACACCTCCCTGTTTGCTCTACATAAACATCAGGATCTACCTTCTTATTTTTAACTTTTTTTTAAAAAAATAATTTTTTAAAAAAAATCTAAAAAAAAAGATGGTGAATTGTGGAATGCAGGGGTACTGTATAATTCTGCAACTGTATCCTAATGTCACATAATTTGAGCGGTGTTTGCAAGCATAGGTATTTTAAAGATCTGGACAAACGTCTGAGGAGTGTGTGTAAAAAAAGTAAACACCCCCCACAGAGACACACACACACACAGAGTCCAAGTACTTACCGTGATCCGGCGGGGGAAACATGCTCCCCGGCCGGACCATTCCTCCCTGTAACACACCATGCCATCGCCAGGAAGTGACGCTAGATGACGCTCTGGCAATGGGACTGAAAACTCGATGGTACCATCAAGTTTCCAGCCCCATTGCCAGAGCGTCGCCCGGCGTCACTTCCTGGCGACGGCATGGTGCGGCGCGTCTGTTGTCCCCGCAGGACTGATCCTGCGAGGACGTCTGTGTCCCCCGCTGAATCACGGTAAGTACTTGGGAAGCCTGGCAGAGAGACACACTCCAGTTCTTCCTAATTGTCAAGCTATAGGGTTGCCAGCCTCCAGCTAGAGCCTGGAGATCTCCTGCTTTTACAACCGATCTCCAGCTGACAGAGATCAGTTCCCCTGGAGAAAATGGCTGCTTTGGAGGGTGGACTCTATGACATTGTACCATGACAGAGGCCCCTCCCCTCCCCAACCCCCACCCTCTCCAGGGTCCACCCCCAAAGTCTCCAGGTATTTTCCAACCCAGAGCTGGCAACCCTATCAAGCCAGCAGGATATAATGGTGCCTGGCTCAAATGTGAGAGACCAGGTTCTGAACCCCCCTCTGCCATAGAAGCTCACTGGGTGGCCTTGGGCCAGTCACACAGTCTCATCCTGTCCTCCCTCACAGAGTTGTGGTTGGGAGGAGAATTGAACAATGTTGTCAGCTACTTTGCATCTCCCTTTGGAGAGAAAAGCGGGGCATAAGTCTCTAAATAAATGCTTCCAAAGAGCAAAACTAATTAATTAATAAAAGAGTAGGCAGGTTCCGGTCAACCACTGATATGATTTTGGCCAGGTCTGCAAACGACAAAACCTTGTGGGAGTTCCGCATTCAATTATTATTTTTTATGGTAGAACCTCAGGTAAAGGTAAAGTTTCACTTGCTCGAAAGCCAGTCGAGTCCGACTCTAGGGTTGCGGTGCTCATCTCCGTTTCAAAGCCGAAAAGCCAGCGCTGTCCGAAGACGTTTCTGTGGTCATGTGGCCGGCATGACTAAACACCAAGGCGCACGGAACGCTGTTACCTTCCCACCGAAGTGGTACCTATTTATCTACTTGCAATTTCTTGCTAGGTTGGCAGGAGCTGGAACTAGAGATGGGAGCTCACTCCATCAGACCCATTACAAATACTGTGGGGCCTGTGTGCCGACTATCCTGTCTTATGCCTTTGGAATCCACTTCTGCATTGTAGCAGGGCATGCCTCAGACAGTTTGTTTGCCTTTTTTTCTAATTTTGTAATACTAGTCGTGCTGCATCGTTTCTAGGATGCCTGATTAGATTGTTTTTTAATAGTTTGTTATGCACCTTGAGCCTCAGCATAAAGAGGTGAGCTGTACATGAAGCAAATGAATAAACAGAGCACCTTTATTAGGTGCCTTTAGGTCTGTACACTCTTTTTCTATGGCATCATGAATAACGGTCATTTTTTAAATGTGTTATGGCTTGCCCTGCCCTTGGCCAAACACATCTGGAAAGTCTGTACCCAGTCAGAGTCATTACATGCAACAAGCTTTTCAACTGTAGCTTCTTTCCGTATCCGTAAGTTCCTTTTATACACTGATGGAGGATCAGTCTTTCCAGTAGTGATGTGGCACTAGGGCACTCCTCCACTTGCACCTGGCTGGATGACCTTGGGCAAGCCATAGTTCTGATAAGAGCTGTTCTTGAAAAAGAGCAGTTTCTGTCAAGAGCTCTCTCAGCCCCACCTACCTCACAGGGTGCCTGTTGTGGGGAGGGGAAGGGAATGAAGTTTGTAAGCCACCATGAGTGAAGGGCAGGGTATAAATCCAATCTCTTCTTCTTCTTCAACTCTAGTCTCAAAGGGATGTGTAAATTTAGGATGTTTCCATGTTCGCTAGGGGACTTTTCCCCCCTTCACAAACTTACTTTTGTCTCCAGTCCTGTATAGTGATGTTCTCAGGGTTTCAAATGGGCCTAGTGTTTAAACCATGGACTACCACTTCTCTGATCTGCTTTTCTGAATATTCTTCTGAGTACCAGTGCCAGGAGGCAACATCAGGGGAAGGCCTTGGCCTCTGTGCCCTGCGGTTGGCCCTCCACAAGTAACTGGCTGGCCGAGGTGTGAGACAGGATGCTAGACTGGAGGTGACCAATCCTCTGATCCAGCAGGGCTCTTCTTCTAGTGCTTGATTCCTGAACCTTGCCTTACCTCAGGTAGCAGAGCAGCTAAATAACAGATGAAGCTGTGCACAAGCATGGATTTCGTGGATCTCTTTTCACTTTATTTATTTATTTATAAATACGTTGGATTGGATAAGAAAAGGAGATTGGTCGTTGTTGTAGATTTTCCGGGCTGTATGGCCATGGTCTTGGCATTGTAGGACCTGATGTTTCGCCAGCAGCTGGGACTGGCATCCTTAGAGGTATAACACAGAAAGACGGAGTACTCTCTGTGTCAAGGTGAGAAGAAAAATGGTAGGCAGGTAATTTATATCTACTCAGGAAGGTGGGGTAGGGCTGACTCATTATCTTGTAGGAGTTTGTAGTAGTGACTCAGTCCTACCCCACCCTCCTGAGTAGATATAAATTACCTGCCTACCATTTTTCTTCTCACCTTGACACAGAGAGGGCTATTTTTTGGCAGGAACGCACAGGAACGGAGTTCCGGCTGGCTCCCGAGTTGGCCACGCCCAGCAGGAACTCATTAGCATAATAGACCACACCCAACAGCAGAAACTCATTAGGATTGGCTACATTAGGGGTGTGTGGCCTAACATGCAAAGGAGTTCCTGCTACAAAAAAAGGCCCTGGGTTTTGACAACAAGCAAGGTAAACAGAATAAGAAGCAAAAGGTGGGTGTGGCTGGATGGCCACACTTCTGGTAACATGGGGGTGTGGCCTAATGTGTTAATGTGCTGTGCTGTCAGGGGGTGTGGCCTAATAGGCTAATGAGTTCCTGCTGTTGGGTGTGGCCTATTATGCTAATGAGTTCCTGCTGGGCTTTTTCTACAAAAAGAGCCCTGAGAGTACTCCATCAAAGAGCCCTGAGAGTACTATATCTGAGCCTGCCTCAGTGGGGAGGGCAGCACAGAAATCAAATCAAATAAATAAATAAATCTTTCTGTGTTACACCTCTGAGGATGCCAGTCACAGCTGCTGGCGAAATGTCAGGTCCTACACTGCCAAGAACATGGCCGTACAGCCCGGAAAATCTACATCAGCTAATGTACTCCGGCCGTGAAAGCCTTCGACAACACAAAGGAGGTTGTGTCAACTTGGCCTGTACCACTTATGACCCATTGAGCCAAATATAACCCATCATGCCATTACAAACACAGGTTTATTGAGCCACTAGTGGGCTGCTCAAATTGGCTACCTTTGGCTTGGTGAGTCTTTGGCTTAGGGATGCCAGCCTCCAGGTGGGGCCTGGGGATCTCCCGGAATTACAGCTCCTCTCCAGGCTACGGAGATCAGTTCCCCTGGAGAAAACGGAGGCTTTGGAGGGTGGCATTCTATGGCACTGCACCCTACTGAGGTCCATCTCCCCCCTCCCCCAGGCTCCATCCCCAAATCTCCTGGAATTTCCCAACCTGGATCGGAGCAACTTGACTCCCTTCCCCTCCCACCATGGGGGACCTGGCAACCAATGTTCCCTCTAAGCTGTGGAGTCTTGTGAGCAAAAATTCTACTTTGTGAGCTGCTGGCATTAAAGTTGTGAGCAAGCGATTTGGCTACTGCATCAATTAGTTTGTTCTGGAGCCATCCTTCCTGAGCTGAGACAAAAATGTGTGAGCTGTAGGCTAAAAAACTGTGAGGTAGCTCACACTAACTCAGCTTAGAGGGAACACTGCTGGCAGCCCTATGGCAGGCTAGCTGTTTGAAGCTGGCCTAAACAACTTGCCTGATTCGGAGATGTTTGCACACATTCTGTGGTCGTGACTTCCTTCAGAGCCATCACAGCGAGAGACTGACTTTGTTAGGAATGAAACTCTTTCATCATGGTTTTGTTGGGCAGGGGGGGAAAAATGCCTTGCCGTGTACATGCCATATGGTGGGCGCACCTGTTAGGTGTACAAAATTATACCAACATAAAAGGAGTAGAATGTTTGAACATACTTAAATGCCCCCCTTTTCTGATCTTGGCTTTGCTGTTTGTAGAACGGATTCTTTGGTCCTTGGCTTTGGTACAAATTAGATTATACTGCTTGATTTCTGTTAACTACTGCATTCATATCTAGTTATGTGCCAGAAGTAACTCACTAGCGGTAGATGAACATATTTCAGGTGACAGTAACCTATCTTGTAGTGTGTGGAATGGTGGCAACTATCTAAATATGAAAAAAAAATAATGAAATGTGCAGAAGCCCTCATTAGGGCTGTGTTCAGAAAATTCTGAAGCTACAGCTGTCTTTCATATGTGGCTTGTAGAGAACCCTTTGCCTGAAAGTAGGACAGAGCCATTGAATTCCCCTCCTCAGCCGTTCCACCTGATCAAACTGTGTGTTTAAAAATAGGTGTATAGACAGGGCTGGAAACAAACTTTCTATTCAGCTGGGCTCCCTGGGAATGTGAAGCTGAGGCCCAGGTATTCAAGGTAAAAGGTAAAAGTTCCCTTGCTCGAAAGCCAGTCGAGTCCGACTCTAGGGTTGCGGTGCTCATCTCAGTTTCAAAGCCGAAGAGCCAGCGCTGTCTGAAGCCGTTTCCGTGGTCATGTGGCCGGCATGACAAAACACCAAGGCGCACAGAACGCTGTTACCTTCCCACCGAAGTGGTACCTATTTATCTACTTGCAATTTCTTGCTTTCGAACTGCTAGGTTGGCAGGAGCTGGAACTAGAGATGGGAGCTCACTCCATCATGCAACACCCGGGTCTCGAACTGCTGAACTGCTGACCTTCCACAGCCTGTAGTTCAGCGTCTTAACCACTTGAGCCACCGCAGCTCCCCCAGGTATTCAAAGTGTAGTCTAAAATCTGATGGGGACTGTGAGCAACCAGCAAAACAAGCTGGAACTTGAAAGGCTTTGCTTTCCCTGATATATGGTTGTACCATTATACTTCTCTCTGCCTCTGCTAGAAAGAAAAGTCGTAGATGATACTGGGAAGATAGTGGGATGAGGCTTGCACACTCTTTTTCAGCCTCAAAGGTTGCTGAGCTCCGTACAAGATTCCATTGTTACCTCTGCTTCCGTCACAGACATGACCTTGCTAGATTTTGGGTTTTTTGACCCTGTTAAGACCAGAGGACTCATTCCTCAATAATAGGACACCCTTTCCCCCAGACCCCCAGCGCATAGTACCCCTTTGGTGAAACCTGCTGGGTGACCTTGGGCCAGTCACAATTTTCTCAGAACTCTCTCAGCCCCCCCCCTCACCTTTAGGGTTGCCAGCTCCAGGTTGAGAAATACCAGGAGATTTGGGTGGTGGAGGGGAAGGAGGATGGGGGTTGGGGAGGGGAGGGTCGCAGAGTCCACCTGCCAAAGTAGCCATTCTCTCCTGGCGAACTGTTCTCTGCTGCCTGGAGATCATTTGTCATCCCAGGAAATCTCCAACCACCACCTGGAGGTTGGCAACCCTTACTTACCTCACAAGGTGCCTGTTTTGGAGAGGGGAGGGGTTGTAAGCCATTTTGAGACTCCTCCTCCTCATTCTCTACTGAGATCTTAATTGTCTACCAGGCTCATATGTGTAGGATGGAGGCTTTTAAGTTCCCTGGCTTCAGACTGTTTAGAGAGTAAAGTGACAATCTGGTTTAAACTGGGCTGCAGGAGGAGCCAGCTCCTGGATCTGTGTGCTGCAGGAAGATCGCTTCCTGAGGCATGCAGGTCCTGGCTGGGATGGTTTCTCCGGCAGCCCAGTTTAAACCAGGCTGCACAAGAAGACAGCCCGAAGCCGAGCCGGCGGGAAACAGTCTGCTCCCCCCAGCATAGCTGATCCTGATCCGCAGGCTGTCTTCTGCAGTCCCTTTAAACTTTAAAGGGACTGCAGTAGAATCTGGACAAACAGCTAAGAGGCAGGAGCAATTTAGTCCAATGCTCCCACTAAGCTGTGGAGTCTTGTGAGCAAAAATTCTACTTTGTGAGCTACTGGCATTCTGCATAAATGGCTTCTGCATAAATGAGATTGCTCTGGAGCCATCCTTCCTGAGCGAAGACAAAAATGTATGAGCCGGAGGCTAAAAAACTGTTAGCTAGCTCACACTAACTCACCTTGGAGGGAACACTGATCTAGTCTTGCCTCTCCTCTGTTTTTGGATCTACCAGTAATTTCCTAGTATATCCGGGATCTTTTCGGGATTTTTTTTCCCTGAGAAAACCCAGATACATTTGGGAAGCTAAAATATACCCCCCCAAAAATACTGATAAGGTGTTTTTTGTGTATATTTTCGGTTCGGGTAGATCCAAATGCACACCTCTAATTACAACTAGTCTTCAAGCTACAGAGAGCAGTTCCCCTGGAGGAAATGGCTAATTTGGAGGGTGGACCTAGTGGCGTTATACCCCATTGAAGCCCCTCCCCTCCCCAAACTCAGGCTCCACCCCCAAAATATCCAGGTATTTCCCGACCCAGAGCTGACAACGCTAGTTGGATGCTACCCTGTGGATCCTGTATACCAGGGTTTTCTTTGTAGAAAAAGTCCAGCAGGAACTCATTAGCATAATAGGCCACACCCAAGAGCAGCAATTCATTAGCATATCAGGCCACACCCCTGACAGCACAGCTCATTAGCATATTAGGCCACACCCCCATGTTACCAGAAGTGTGGTCATCCGGCCACACCCACCTTTTGCTTCTTATTCTGTTTATCTTGTTTGTTGTCAAAACCCAGAGCTTTTTTTGTAGCAGCAACTTCTTTGCATCTTAGGCCACACACCCCTAATGTAGGCAGTCCTAATGAGTTTCTGCTGTTGGGTGTGGCCTATTATGCTAACGAGTTCCTCCTGGGTGTGGCCAACTCGGGAGCCAGCCGGAACTCCGTTCCTGTGCGTTCCTGCCCAAAAATAGCCCTGCAGTGTATACAATGGAAGGGTATGGCAAAAATGTGTTAGATAGGTGTTCAAGCGTTTTGTTATTTGGTTATACCAGCCTGTGGTTTGCCTTAGATCTTTCAGATTATTTATTGTAGGTAAATAGGTCTTAATTATGCACAGAAGTAGCATAGCCAGTGTTCCCTCTAAGCTGAGTTAGTGTGAGCTAGCTCATAGTTTTTTAGGCTTTGGTTTACACATTTTTGTCTTAGCTCAGGGAGAATGGCTCCAGAGCAAACTAATTTATGCAGTAATCAAATTGCTCACTCACAACTTTAATGCCGGTAGTTCACAAAGTAGAATTTTTGCTCACGAGACTCCCCAGCTTGGAGGGAGCATTGATGATAGATTGTGCCTGTTGTTTCTACAACGCAATAAATGCCAATGGAAGGGTATGGCAAAAATGTGTTAGGTGCTCAAGCATTTTGTTATTTGGTTATACCAGCGTGTGGTTTGCCTTAGATCTTCCAGATTATTTATTGTAGGTAAATAGGTCTTAATTATGCACAGAAGTAGCATAGCCAGTGTTCCCTCTAAGCTGAGTTAGTGTGAGCTAGCTCAGAGTTCTTTAGCCTCCGGCTCACAAATTTTTGTCTTAGCTCAGGAAGGATGGCTCCAGACCAAACTAATTTATGCAGTAGTCAAATCGCTCACTCACAACTTTAATGCCGGTAGTTCACAAAGTAGAATTTTTGCTCACGAGACTCCACAGCTTGGAGGGAGCACTGATGATAGATTGCGCCTGTTGTTTCTACAACGCAATAAATGTTTGTTCCAGGTTACCAGGTTTTAGTGATCCCTTTTGCCATTCCTGCCCGGAGAAGACATCACAGGTACCATGGGAGCTGTATGGCAAATTCTGTATACATAAAACTGATGTGAGTCAAGAGTATAGATAAAATATGTTAGGTAAAGAGAAGAAGCCATCAAAACCTTCTGCAAGGATTCTGAGGCCCAATTTAAATACCATGGACCATGTGGGAGGCTGTGAGAAGTGTTTCTACATGGCACAACTGCAAACAGCAGCTGTGGTGTTTGAAAGTTGCCCGCTCTATGTTTAAAAGCCAGCTATTGCTGTGTAAACCACAACAACACGGGCAGTCTCAGCCTATATTAGAGCAGTCTGCATCCCTGCCAGCCACTGGATCTGGGGATGCTACCCTTTCTCCTCAATCAGAACAATCCTCTTGACACATTTTTTTTAAAGTTATATCTACCACATGTAGAATGACAGGCTCGAGGTGTGACCTGGGAGTCCCCTGGAATTACAGCTCCAGACTACAGAGAACAGTTCCCTTGGGGAAAATGGATGCTTTGGAGTAAGGATGGTCATGAACTACAAAAATGCAGTTCGTGTCAGTTCGTGGTTCATGGGCAAACCACAAACAGGAGTGGGGGATTCGTTTGCAAACCAAACCGGTTTGTGGCCCCATAAACCCCATTGAAAGAGACCGTAGTCCCTTTATACGAGTGAAAAGTACGCAGACGGAGAGTGATTTCAGCTTAGCGTACTTTATTAGATCAGGAACAAGACGACTTTAGCCGGCTCGCAGGCCGGCTTATATTTCCTGTGAAACTGCCACCCATAACACACACACCCACTTCCCAATAGGTTATTTACAGTGGCCGAGAGTTCCATAGACTCTCGGCCGGGAACCTAGCCCACTGATTGGTGCGGGCTAGGATCCACATAGTCCATTGTCTTGTTGAGCAAAGCTCAACGTTTGTGCTTGACCACGTGGAGCCCAAGCTGGCCACGCGGTCTGAACTGGGTATATTACGAGGTTTGCAGAAAGCCTGAAAAACAGCTGAGCGGTGGGGAGCAGCTTGCTTCCTGCTGCTCAGCTGTTTCAGGCTGTTTTGGACTTCACAAGAAACCCCCCAAAAAACCCAGCTGAGCAGTGGGGGTGGCTGCACGAGAAAGGCCAAAAAAACCAGTTGAGTGACGGGGAGGCGCTCCCTGCCACTCAGCTGTTTCACTTTCTTGTGCAGCCTCCTTGAAGGGACTGCACAAGAAAGCTTAAAAAAACAGCTGCGCGGTGGGGAGGCACTCTCCACCGCTCAGCTGTTTTTGTGGCTTTCCTGGGGAACAGAAAGCAGGTGTTTAGAGGGATTTGGAGTCCCTTTAAACCCCTGATATCTGCTCTATCCGCAAACTGTTACAAACCATTTCAGGAGTTCATGGAAGTTCATGCCGGTAGACCTGTCACAAACTTCAGTTCGTGAACCACAGAGTAAAATTTGTGACAAATTTTGCTCCGTAGTTTGGTTTGTGCCCATCCCCACTTTGGAGGGTGGACTCTATGGCATTATACCCTACTGAAGTTCCTGTCTGCCCCAGGCTCCATCCCCAAATCTCTAGGAGTTTTCCAACCTGGATCTGGCGACCCTACCCCTCCATTCCCTGCTAGTGGCCAGTGGTACCTGGCAAACCAAGGCTTGTGGTGCCATTATCCCATGGTAGAACTTTCTGTAGTCTCCTATGGGACTGCTTGTAGGCCTCGTCTACTGCAAAACGGTCACTCAAGATGTCTGGATCTTTCAGGGAATTCCTTTATAGATGACATTTGTATGTTGAAAACTGAATTTTCTGCACACATTTCCCGGCATATTGAAGGCATCATTGATAAAGATGTTGAACAAAACAGGTCCCAGGACAGATCCTTGAGGCACTCCACTTGTCACTCCTCTCCAAGAAGATTAGGAACCCTTCACAAGCACTCTTTGGGTGCGATCTGTCCGATCCACCTAACAGTCATAGGATCCAAACCACGTTTTTCTAATTTGTCAACAAGTATATTATGTGGAACCTTATCAGCAGCCTTACTAAAATCAAGATAAACTATGTCTACAGCATTCCCCTGATCCAGTAAGGTAGTAACTTTCTCAAAGAGAGAGAGAGAGAGAGAGAGGATTAGTCTGACATGACTTGTTCTTGAGAAACCCATGCTGGCTCTTAGTAATTACAGCCATCCTTTCTAAATATTCAAGGACTGTCTGTTTGATTATTTGTTCTAAAACTTCCCCAGGTATAAACATCAAGCCCAGAATGCTGTTCTAAATGCTACATATTGGAAGACAGGGCCTGAGGAACAGTATCGGAGGGGGGATTTGGGGCCGTTGTGGGAGGGCAGAGATGGGAAAGTTGCACTCTGTGGGCAGAAATTCCTGAGTCCAGGGAAACACTCCAGTGGCTCTAATTCCAAATATATAAGGGGTTTTGTGAGGTAGAGGGGCAAAGAAGACCTCTTCTATATAACCTGGATTATTATTACTTACCTGTAGTCATGTAATACAGTTTAATTGTAAGACCAGCAATTGGATTAGCTATTTAAACAGATACTATCAAGTATCCGTTAGCCAGTGGAATGTGGTTGCTTTTAGTCGCAAGAAACTCTGCCTTAACCCACATCAGTTACCTTTACAACTGCTAATTCCTGGAATGGTCATGTGAAAACTTTTGACAGGAATTATTGTCAGGGGTGAAATGCTGATGACTGCCAGAAGGAGTCGTGTTATTTGCGGCTTTAAAGGTTTGGAGACAGCTGTACATTGCAGAATGTTTTAGAACATTAAACAGAAATGTGTGTTGTGTCTGCTTTAAACAGCTTCAGTCTCTCTGCTAGAATATTACAAAAAAAATGGAGCCAAGTCTTGAAGAATTTTGTGCATTTCTTCATTTATCACTTTGGAAGCTTTTGAGTCTGCAGAGTTGGCAAAAGTAGCTTTTTATAAACTGTTGAAGTTTTATAGCTGTCACTAGTACAAGAAGAAAAGAACACGCCGTTAGAAAGAAACAAAAAAGTTGCCTTTTCCATATTATTCATGTAGATAATATAATATTTCAAAGTGACGTGAACTGCTGTCGACTGGAAGGGTGTCAATCAGACTAGTAATAAAAATCCTGCAGCACTCAGGAACTGTCAAGGATAGACATGATGGTGGAGCATTTACTATTTCTGGCTTTACATGGGGGGGGAATTCAGTGGAGAAAAATTGCACATCAAAATACCTGTTCTGGTTGGTTACAGTATTAGCAAGACCTTAAGAAGAAAAAGAAGTGTAGGTTTTTATACTGCGCTTGTCTCTACCGTAAGGAGTCTCAAAGTGGCTTACAATCACATTCCCTTCCCCACAACAGGCACCTTGTGAGGTAGGTGGGGCTGAGAGAGTTCTGAGAGAACTGGGACTGGCCCAAGATCACCCAACTGGCTTCATGTGGAGGAGCAGTGGGGAATCAAACGCAGTTCTCCAGAGTAGCAGCCATCACTCTTAACTTCTACACCGCGCTGGCTCTCATAATCAGGATAACTGAGGTTATGGATACAGGCACTCAGTATCTTTGTCTTGAAAATTTCAGACATAAAGGAAAGGACCTCACATGTAATGCTGGTGATATATAATTGGCTATGATCAGTTTACCTGCATGAGCTTTCCCAGGGCTATTTAATTGGCTATGATCAATTTCCCTGCATGAGCTTTCCCAATTTTATTTATTTACTAATTTTTACTTTATTTATATCCTGCCTTTCAGCCCAGCGGGGACACAAAGTGGCTTACATCATTCTCTCCTCCATTTTATCCTCACAACAGCCCTTTGAGGTAGATTAGGCTGCGAGTGTGTACTTGGCCCAGAGTTACCCAGCAAGTTTCCACAGCACCAGTGGGGATTCGAATCTGGATTTCTCATATCCTAGTCCAGTTCCATAAAGAACATGAAACAGTTGTTTGGCTGGCCATTGCCTGGGAGTGGAGAAGAAGGTCCACACACACCCCCGGGGCCTTTGTTATGGGTTTGAACCTGTTTGGTTTTTGTTGGGTATTGAGAGCTTCAACTGAACACTTATTATCAGAGAGGCTCCTCACAGCTACATTCAGATTGGCCACCCTTGCTGAGCCGGCCAATCACATACCAGAAGTGTAAGTCAGGCCATGCAAATGAAGGGTTCTAGCAGCTATGTTTCTATTGGTTACTTGTATTTTGTGGGCGTGTTTTGGGGCTGGGGTTTCTGTATATATTTGCGGCTTGCCGCCTGTGCTGTTGTTGTTGTTGTATTTCTAAATAAAAAGAACTATGCTGAAATCACAATAGCCTGTTGAACCCACTAAACAGTTTTAAACAAGTAGTTTCTATGAAATGTAAATTCAGACCCCAATGAGTCCAAAGACGCTGACTGACTTGTCGGTACATCCGCTGCTTTCATGCTGGTCGGACTTACTCTTGCAAGTGAGAAACTGGAAGGAATCATGTAAGCCTTAGACCTACAGACACATTTAAAAGGAAAGACCTCCATTTCATAATAATTCAAATTAACACCTTAAAAAACTGAGCAGGGTATTACTGTACGTAGAAGAAAATCAAATATTTAACATTGGAATAAAGGAGTCGTTGAGCAATAAAGGCCCTAGGTAAATTTACATGTGTAATTCTAAATAATTGAAACAGCATTCTCAGAATGCTAAGAGGTCAGAGAAACTGACTTCTGGACTCAGCTGTAGGGGAAATTAGGGAAAAATCAGACTGGGCATATTTAAAGTTTGTGATTTCTTAACTTGGGAGTCTTTTCCTCCTGTAATCCCAGATGTATTAGTGCTGATGAGAGCCACCGTGGTGTAGTGGTTAAAGTGTTGGACTAGGATCTGGGAAATCCAAGTTTGATTCCCCACTGGTGCCATGGAAGCTGACTGGGTGACCTTGGGCCAGTCACATACTCTCAGCCTAACCTAC
Source organism: Gekko japonicus (assembly GCF_001447785.1). Lineage (NCBI taxonomy): Eukaryota > Metazoa > Chordata > Lepidosauria > Squamata > Gekkonidae > Gekko > Gekko japonicus. The sequence goes on along the minus strand of NW_015162525.1, from coordinate 20,490 downwards.
CTCACAGGGTTGTTGTGAGGATAAAATGGAGGAGATGAGAACTTTGGGGGTGAAAGGCAGGATATAGATAAGGTAACTAAATTGTGCTTGTCAATGGAGATGCAGGAGATTAAGGCTAGCAGTTTCATGTTTATACATGAATACGTGAAGCTGCCTTATTCTGAATCAGACCAAGGTCAGTACTCAGTATTGTCTGCTGTATTAGGCAGCAGAGGCTGCCTAGGATGTCACATGACAGTCTTTCATATCATATTCTACCTGAACCTTTTAAGAGGAGATGCTGGGGATTGAACTTGGGACCTTCTGCGAGCCAAGCAGGTGCTCTGCCATGGAGCCACAAGTCCCTCCCTCCCAGGCTACGTGGAACGCTGCTCAGTTTCAGGAGAGGAGATTGCTCAGTGGGAATTGCACTGTCCATATATGCTCAGAGCCAGGGCTTTTTTTGTAGAAAAAGCCCAGCAGGAACTCATTAGCATAATAGGCCACACGCAACAGCAGAAACTCATTAGCATATCAGGCCACACCCCTGATGGCACATCTTATTAGCATATTAGACCACACCCCCATGCCTTCCTTTGGCTCGCCTGGGCGCTCCGCAGCTGCCCTTGGCTGGCCCTTGGACAGGTCGGGGAAGGCACAGGGAGGCATTTAAATGCCTCTCCGATCCTTCCAGGCCCCCCTAGCCCGCCCGCCTTAGAGTTGCCGGGGGGTGTGTGTGTCGCTCTCCAGGCCTTCCCTCTGTGGCCATGCACTCAGAGGTTTTGGCTGTAGTGGGCGTAGCCAACTCTGAAGCCAGCCGGAACTCCATTCCTGTGCGTTCCTGCCCCAAAATAGCCCTGCTCAGAGCAATGTTTAGTCCACATGACTAGCCAGTCAAGAAAAGTTCTTGGGGAAAGGCTGTGGCTCTGTGGTAGAGCATCTGCCTTGCAAGTGGAAGGTCCCAGGTTCAATCCCCAGTTTCTCGACTTAAAAGGATCAGATAGGTCATCTGAAAGATCTCTCCTTGAAACTCTGAAGAACCTCTGGCAGCTGGAGTAGACAATACAGTATAAGGCAGCTTCAATGTGTTTTACAAGTCCTGCCATTTGGCCTCTGGGAAAAGCACTTGATGATGATACCATCCATTATTTTTTCTTGTGGTCTGCCTGACGACTTACCCAGAAAACAATCAAGGCTAAGCGCTGGTGAGCTGTGCATTAAGCATGGGTTGATGATGCCTGAAGCATCCGGCCAATACTTGACTTTCTACAATTCCGATTTCACTGTGTAAGAAGAAAGCGACAGGGTCCGTTCACTATTATGAAAATCTCAGTATCTGACTTTGTGATCAACTCAAAGGAGAACTTAAATGCAGAACTTAATGGAGAACTACAGTGCAAACTTTAGTCACTGCTGCATTAGATTTCAGACGCTTCCCGTTGTATCCTGCGGGCACTGTTATCATCTGGCATTTGCTGTGGCTAGCCTTTCATTATCCCACTTACAATGTTAATTACCTGCTTCTGCTAATACCCGGGATGTGGGAGAACCAGTACTAACTGCTAGTAGCTCCATGTTAAGCACAGAGAACTAGTCTTGGGAAGAATATTGCTGTGTTTTTTAAATTCAGTCTTCTCCTCCTCCTCCGATTGCATCTGCACATGTTGTGTGCATGCTTCAATGTTTATCCAGATTGCAGGCTGGCCTGCCTTGGATGTCACTTTAAATTCAGAAGATGTCACTGAATTCTGTGTTCTGCATACGCAAACATATTGTATCACTGCATGCAAATTCAATCTGCATTGACTGCAAAAAAGCTGCTGCAGTTTGGGGGGGAGGAACAAAACACGAGTGCTGATTTGAATCCACCTTTGTATGACTTCTGAAGTCTTTTTCTGAAGATTTTTGACCACATTCAGCAACAGTACTTTTAAATCGGTGACTTTCGAGTAAGGTTAATCAAGGGGACTGTATAGGTGTAAATTGTTTCAGAGAGTGATGAGTATAAATAACATTAAAAAAAAAACACAATTTAGTGGTAGGGGATGAAATACAAAGCCGGAAGCCTGCTGCCTTTGTAATTGCCGGGCATGATAAATAGCAACAATGACTGATTCAGCGATAAATAATGGCTGTGTTCACACACACAGAGTCAATAGCTCAGCAGCTTAATGTGTGAACAACTGCTTAACATCCTTCTCTAGAAGAGACCTTTCTTATGGAGACAGATCACAGATGCCTCTACTCCGCATGATCAGAGACGGCGGAAATCTGCTTTGTTTTGCGTTCTGTACTCTTATTTTTTTCCTGTCAGACTAGCAAGGCTCACCTAAAGCTTTTTTTTTTTTGGTGGAATTGTGAAACTGTGCAGGGTTTAAATGAAGACACCAAAGTCTAAGTTTCAGTCTTGGAATCTGAGGGGAGAAGACAAGTGAAAAGTACTCAGAACGTGGAGTGATTTCAGCAAGAGTACTTTTATTAGTGAAGAACAAAGACAAGGAAACCAGCTTGCAGGCCGGTTTATATGCGTTCAGAAAACCCGCCACCAAGTACACCTAAACACAACCCCTACTCCCGATAGGCTATTTACAGTAACCAGGCGACCATTGGTCTCCTGGCTGGGAAGCTAGCCCTTTTGATTGGGCCGGCTAGGATCCTTCGGATCCTTTGTCTTTCGACTGAAGCTACAGATGAATTGTGCCTGGCCAGCCTGGGCAAGTCCGGGCATGTCAGGCTGCTGCATTACACGCGGAAATGGCGGCAGTACATTACAACAAGGAAGTGATGGAGGGTATAAATGGCTCTGGTGACAGGGGAAGTTCATAGGATTTCAGCCCAGTTTCTGAAACAAAGCGTAAGCATTAACATGACATGTGAAACGATGGGGAAGGGGCTGTGGCTGAGTGATAGAGCATCTGCTTGGTATGCAGAAGTTCCCTGGTTCAATCCCTGGTGTCTCCAGTTGAAAGGACCAGACAGGAGGTGATGTGAACGATCTCTGCCTGACGCCCTGGAGAGCTGCTGCCAGTCTGAGTAGACAATACTAACCCGGATGGAGCAATGGCCTGATTCTGTGGCCCCGGTCACACGGCAAAGTTGCCGCGGGAGAGGAACTGGAGTCCCGCGGATTTTCCTGGCGCGATCACACCCCAACATCTGGGAAGCGCAGTGCTCCCGTGGCGAACCCGTGGCTCCCCGCCGAAGGTGCGGATTAAAAAACGAGTACTTACGAGGTACTAGTTTCCGGAAACCGCGGGCCATGGGCGGGCGTCTGATTGCGTTTCTGGTGGACTTACGTGGCATCCGGCGCCCGTCTCTGCAGGTTGCGCAACAGCGCCCAACAGCGCATGCGCACAAAGAGTGATTACTAGTGTGATCGTGCTGCGCGGCTTCTGTGCTGCGCTGCAAGATACCCATCTGGTCGGCATCTCCCCCCTAACCACGGGACCTCGACCGGGACATGTGCTGGGGGCGCGCGCGTTAGTTTCCTCTACAGCAATTAGCCACGCCTTCCCCCCCGCGATATCCGGCCCGTGTGACCGGGGCCTGTATAAGGCAGCTTCATGTGGTCATGTGGATGCAGGAGTTACATAACAGGAGCATATTAACAGGAGGAGGAGGAGGAGAGGAGATTGGTCCAGCATACCTGAGTGAGGTGGGTGGGGCTGAGAGGGCTCTGAAAGAACTGCTCTTGAGAGAACAGCTCTGAGAGAACTCTGGCTTGCCCAAGGTCATCCAGCAGCTGCAAGTGGAGGAGTGGGGAATCCAACCCAGTTCTCCCAGATCAGAGTCCGCACACTTAACCACGACACCAAACTGCATATTTACAGCAATAGACTGTCTCTGCTATATAGAGCCGTGTAGTTCACAGTCCCAATCCCTTTACTAAAGCATCTTTCTGCACCTCCTCATTACAGTACGGCCCTCTTACTTGTATAAAAAATTCTCCCTGAATAATTCAGTTCTGCATAGTTTGTGGAAAGCCAGGAGAGTTGGGAGCCTTCCTAACCTCATCAGGCAGGCTTATGCCCGTGGCGGCCAGTGTGGCAGGCTTTGGCATGGAGACCACAGGCTTGGATCAGTGCAAGCTATCGTTCCTAGGCTAAATCAGGCGTTAAATGAGTTCGATCTCCGTGCATAGTTTTTGCCAACAAATAACCTCTTTAAAAAAAACAAAAAACAAAAAACTCCTTTATCTGTGTTACACTGACCCAAGCCCCATCTGGTGATGGAACTGGGAAGGGTGAAATGCAAGCGGAGTTGTCCCATGCAGATGGCATTCTATTAATATAAATGTGTGATCCCAAAGAGGCGTCTTGTTTTTAAAAAAGGAAGATGCTGCTTCTTGCTGTTTGATCAGAGGACTCTTGCCATTTGAGCTCCTGGATGATCCAAGCTGTTAATTAGGGATTCCAGCTGCCAGTTAATATCTTATGACATATTGTCGCATTCTTAAGATTCTAGAATCCCTTGGTTACAAAGATACTTGGCCGACGTAGTCTTGGATAGTCTTGAGTGGAAGAGCTGATTTTTGACATTTGCAGCTATGCCTTGATTTAGCAAAGGACACAAGGGAAGCTCCTTCTGGCTGTGATGTTGCCTCCTGTAGGTTTGTGACATGCTTCGGCAAGGGAAACAAATGTGCGACATGACTAACTTCGCCGAGAGGCACGCCACATGTCTCAAAATACTGTAGCTTAATCTCACGTTTATTTATTTTTTCTTCTTCAAATAAACTTCAGCTCCCATCCTGTTGTATGTGTGGTTTCACACATTGCGTTCTGAATAAGTTTAACGGGAAAGTACATTTCATCTTCATCGTTTAAAACGAACATCTTGTTTTGTTTTGGTCGCTGCTTCTTGTCACATACATTGGGGGGGGGAGAGAAGACAAAGCTTTATCCGGCTTCAAGATCTGTCTCTTCCTGCTGGTTTTCTTTTGTCAGCCTTGCATAATCAGTCCCAAATTAGCCAACGACAAATACTCGACTCTCATGGAAGTCTTTGCTAATTCTGAGCTAAAATGGGTGAGGCAGATAGGACTTTCTCTGTATGAGTGTGGCGTGGCCCCTCCTGGGGGAAAGGGAGCGTTAAAGGCCGTGGCTCAAGTGGTTAAGACGCTGAACTGCAGACCGGAAGGTTGGTAGTTCATCAGTTTGAGACCCGAGTGCCGCATGACGGAGTGAGCTCCCATCTCTGGCCCCAACTCTTGCCAACCTAGAAAGTTCGAAAGCAAGAAATTGCAAGTAGATAAATAGGTACCGGAGCTGTGGTGGCTCAAGTGTGCACTGGTCCCCGGCAGTTAGTCATGCCAGCCACATGACCACAGAACCGTCTCTGGAGCGCTGGCTCTTCGGCTTGGAAATGGAGATGAGCACCGCATCCCTAGAGTCAGATTCGACTGGCTTTCGAGCAAGGGAACCTTTACCTTTACCATGATGTCACAAATTTGCTGTTAGTACTATTAAAAACTGGGCTTGGGGCAGTTCTTTCTCAAAACAGTGAATTATTTTATTCTTTTATTCAGAACACAGCAGCAACCAACCGAGCAACACACCCCACTTATATACAGTCAAGAGCAGTCAAAACCACACCCCCTAAAACAGTAATAACCAATCATAATAAACACTACAGAATACCTTATTTGCATTTCCTGCTTCACTCTAGTCTTCCCTGATTTGTCTGCCAACTTAGGCGGCCAATCAGAGCAGGTGCTACGTAATCCTAGCAAGCAATGGTATCAAACACAAGGCTCAGGCATAGCTGGATTCGATACAAATACCTCTTCATATTGAGAACCAATAACAGTCATTCCCTCCAAAACTATGTCATCTCCTGATTGGCCTGCCAGTTTGGTGCGGTGGTTAAGTGCGCGGACTCTAATCTGGGAGAACCGGGTTTGATTCCCCACTCCTCCACTTGCACCTGCTGGATGACCTTGGACAAGCCATAGTTCCGGCACAGCTGTCCTTGAAAAAGAGCCGTTTCTGTCAGAGCTCTCTCAGCCCCACCTACCTCACAGGGTGTCTGTTGTGGGGAGGGGAAGGGAAAAGGAGTTTGTAAGCCGCTCTGAGACACCTTTGGTTATTGAAGGGCGGGGTATGAATCCCATCTCTTCTTCTTCCCTTCTTCTTCTTCTTCTACACTCTAACAGCCAACCAAAAAGAAGATGTCAGGATCCTTGCAGACTATGAAGCTTGGCATGAGGCTCAGGCACAGTAACAATACATAACAAGTACAGTATTCCTTTCTCCACACCTTCCACTCTCACACCCACTTCTTCCTGTTTCCACCCTGCAATGGCCCTCTTTTCTTGTTTTACTGCTCTATCCCTAGTTCTCTCTCCCACCTGGCCTTTGGAGCCTGGTACTGCGGTGGCTCAAGTGGTTAAGGGAAAAGGAGTTTGTAAGCCGCTCCGAGACACCTTTGGGTAGTGAAGGGCGGGGTATAAATCCAATCTCTTCTTCTCTTCTTCTTCTTCTTCTTCTTCTACACTCTAACAGACAACCAAAAAGAAGATGTCAGGATCCTTGCAGACTATGAAGCTTGGTATGAGGCTCAGGCACAGTAACAATACATAACAAGTACAGTATTCCTTTCTCCACACCTTCCACTTTCACACCCACTTCTTCCTCTTTTCACCCTGCAATGGCCCTCTTCTCTTGTTTTACTGCTCTACCCCTAGTTCTCTCTCCCACCTGGCCTTTAGAGCCTGGTACTGCTCTGGTCACAGCCCTGTTCTTCCCAGGCTGATTTTTTTCCAGAAGCGTTAAGTGCGCCCCACCCCCACCCCCAGCTGTCTCCCAGACTGGGCCAGAAGCTGCTGACTGAGCATGGGCTGTTCCCAAGCTCAGGCCATATCCCACTCCCTGGGTGCTGCCGCTGGAGTTAGCCGCCTTTCAGCCATGCCTGTCGGAAGGTAAGGCTGGTCATTTGGTGCAGCCTTTGCAGGGTTGCTAGTGCCACAATGAATTATCGCTTAACTCATGCTGCCTAAGAAAGGATTTGGACCATGAATGAAAACTGTGAGCACCTCCCAGCTTTGTGGGACGAACATCCTGTAGCTGAAGTGTGAAGCGACAACACCCATTTCTACCTAGTTGCATCTATCTCGGTCTACCCAAGTCAGTCAAGTTAGCCACCTGCTGTGACCCTCTGGTCCAGAAGTATCCCACTGCTGGGTCAGAGCCAGGAACGAGACAGAAAAGATTGCTGGAGTCTGGGTGAACACATGTGAAGCTTGCCTTATCCACTGGTCTGTCAACATCAGTATCATCTACCTGAACTAGCTTCAGCCCTCCAGAGCTTCGGGTATCTGAAAGGCATTTGGAATTTGAGATTCCATCACCTGGGTCTTGATAAGATTAACAAGGCAACATACCTACGATAAATGCTCCCAGTCTTAATTTAATTGATGCTGTAGTCTTCATTTTTCAGTTCTCCAAAGCCTTTTATAGGAGATCAGCACAGGAAGATTAAGCTGCGTGAGTTGAGTAAAAATTTTTCATAACTTTGGATCCAGGCTTTGTGTGTGTGCACGTGTGGGAGTTACTATGATTGCTTATTTTCAAATAGGATATTACCGGTTTGGGTTTCAGATCTGTGTGGTTTTTTGGGGTTTTGGAGTTTGGGACCATTATTTTCAAATGGGAATGAATATGAGGGTCTGGGGGAGCTGTTTATAAAGACAATGGCACCAAATTTACACAGAGCACACTCCTCCCTCTAATCTAAAGACCCCCTGAGTGTTGAGCAGATTGAACAAAGGGGTTCAATGTTACAGACTCCCAAAGTAGGTGATTTGCTGTGCAGCTACTGATTCCTAAAACAGTGGTCAAGCAGCAGCCTAGCAGGAGATCTCCAGCTCGCCACAACATTAAAAAGAAACCCTATATACACTCATTTCGTTTTCCTACTCTTACAGTGACTGACTGACAGTAAAAACCACTGAGAATTCTGCATTTGCCGTCCTTCCTTGTTGTGGTCTGTTTGTTTCTTTCAGAAGTTGAAAGTGACTTGCTCTGCAGAACCCCCCCTCATCCCTTCCCATTGGTCTTTTATTATTTCCAAGCAAATTGGGCTAAGTGTTCAAATTCTATGGGCCCCTGAACAAGCTGCTCCCAGTGTTCTGTTTTCCCAGCCATAATCCTTGCAAAGAACAAAAAGGCTCCACCTCCACCAAGTAGGTTCTCTGCAGCTTGTCTCCAGAGGTGAGTGGCTGGGAGTGCTCTGTGCTCCTCCCTTGCAAGGGTCTAATTGGAAGGGAGAAATTACCCAGGAAATCAGTGGAATCAAAGAAAAACACAAGCACATGCTGCTTTGCTATTAAGCAGCTGAATTTTTTTTTTAAGTGTTCAGGGAGAGGGGTTTCATTATACCAACAACCCTGGATTTGTGTTACTGTTCCAGGAAATCACTCTAGTGACCCAAGCCAGTAATTTTTGTGTATATCTCTCGCTCAGAAATGTTGTTATACACACTCCTCTATTAATTATCTTGTATGATGTTTACAGTATTCCCCATAGGTATGGCAAACACAGAAGCATAGCAGATTCTCCTAGAGCAAATACAATAAGTGAGTTGATTCAACAGGACTTCAATAAGAAAGCAAAAGTTTGTTGGTAATTGTATGAACAAAGGATGGCATCATGGGTCTAGGTTCTGTCATAGTACAGCCTATAGCCTGCCACAAGAGTGGGAAAGATTATCAGATTCAGTGGTGGCTTAATAAAGGTAAAGGTTTGCCTTGCTTGAAAGCCAGTCGAATCTGACTATAGAGGGTGGTGCTCATCTCCATTTCCAAGCTGAAGAGCCAGCGCTGTCTGAAGACTTCTCTGTGGTCATGTGGCCAGCATGATTAAATGCCAAGGTGCACGGAACACTGTTACCTTCCCACCAAAGCGGTACCTATTTATCTACTTGCAATTTCTTGCTTTTGAATTGCTAGGTTGGCAGGAGCTGGGGCTAGAGACGGGAGTTCACTCGGTCATGTGGCACTAGGGTCTCAAGCTGCTGAGCTACAGATCTTCTGGTCTGCAGTTAAGCATCTTGACCACTGAGCCACCACAGCCTGGTGGCGTAATAGGGGATGCTAAAAAGTAAGGCCAAGGCTGATGGTGCAAAATCATTTAAAAATATATTTTACTACTCAGTTAAAATTCCAAAAAATATTCCCTATGCATTTTGCCAACAGGCTTCATCAGGGGAATCTGTAATATATAATATACAAATACACCACTGAGTTTATATAAATAATGGTATAGTTAAAGTCATATAAATAAAATAAGATATTATATTAAAGATCAAAATCCAGATCGTAAAATATCAGTCACATACAAAACCACTGGAGCTTATTCTGTCCTTGAGATTGCATGAGGGAAAGAAACTCCCTGTAAATAAGAGACTACTGCCTCATCTCTACTGGCCACGAGCAGATTTCTGACATCAGCTATCTGTCCGTTCTCTTCTGAAACTGCTTTTTACTGCTATCAGCTTTACTTAAGCCTGGCTGCACCTTCTAAAAACAGCCCTCAAGTAGCAGGTAGACATGGATTTTCAAAATAACCAGAGCACTGAGTTAGATTCAGATAACCAAAACTTGACCTTTACTACAAAAGTTGCAAAAGCAGGGCTAAATAATCCACTTTTAATGCACTTTCCAACTGGATTTTGCCAGTTCACACAGTAAAATTAGGGTTGCCAAGTCCTATCTTCACCCCCAGTGGGGGACTTTGGGGGGCATTCCTGGAGGGGGCGGCGCATCCCCGACTGGAGGGGGCGGGGCATCCTGACAGGGGCGCCGGCTCCCTGCAGTTAAAGGGGCCCCTTTAACTGCAGGGAGCCCGCCTGACCTCTGTGGAGATTGGGTGTGCAAAACGCCGACTCGCTGCCGATTGGCTGATGGCGGGTGTTGGGACTTGGGGTCAGGGCTTCCCCCGGCGGCCAGCTGGCCGGCAATGGGTAGAAGCCCCCAAAAAATGGGGGACGGGACCCCTGCCAAACTGGGGTTTTTTTGGGAACCCTAAATAAAATCCAGTTGAAAAGTGCACTGAAAGTAGATTGAAAGTGGATTATTTAGTGTGTGTGATTGCAGCCCAGGTTTCTCATAGATAACTCTGATTTGAAATATGTGGGTTTGTTTGTTTGTTTGTTTGGTTAAATGTAAGAGCACAAGGGTACAGTTGAAGAAATGCAATCCAGCTATTTTTTTTTTTTTAGTTGTCATTCTAAGATCAGCGATCTATTCAGTCTAGCACTCTGTTTCACGCACCATGTAGACCCTTATGATGGATTTTACACACCTCAAACTAGGTAGCTCCTGCAAGCTATTCCCTGTTTTGTCCTTTGTCCTCTTCAGCAACAGCCTCCATAGATCTTCCTCCTCATTATATCCAACAGTCATCTCCTCCAGGAACTTTTCTGTAGCATTCCTTCCTTCCTTAGTCTGGATCCCTATAACCGTTCCTTCTCTTGGCCTCTCTATTTTATATTTTTTTAAAAACGCTGTATTTTATTGGAAGACTCCCACCAATCCTAGGGCAGAAAGATTCTGCCCAACAACAGAACTTCCTACCTATTGCCTGACTTCGTCTCTACACATTCCATGCTCTCCAGCACAGCTTTTTTGGCAGTCAAAGGGAACCCCCTCCTCCTTTTCTCATTGCTGTGAAAGCTGCTTGGATTAAACCCATTGGGTGGGGGGGGTTGATTTTTTTTTTGGATTAAACCCATTGTGAGGAAGATCTTCATTCAGTTGCTTTGAACAACCCAACTCTGTCTGCATCCACTCACAGCTGGATATTTTGCTGTCATTGTATTATAGCAATGAGTCCCAACTTGACTTTCTTGTGTGGACAAGATGATGCAGGAAGTGAATGGTTGCTCTAGTGCAAGATCCGACAGTGTGTGGGCGCAACCTTTCAAACAATGGTGACTCCTTTTGAATGCTAATACAGATTAAAAAGAACTATCTAGATGCTTCACATTCTGGTCTTTCGCTATCCAGGTGGATGTTCCCTTGAGGAAGCTGCTTCTACAGCTGCTACACAGCAGTTTATTTGCTTGCATCCATCACTTGTTGTGACTAGTATTGGTGGCATGATGAAGCTGGCCATCATTGAGACAGAAGTCCTCTATCTGCTAAACAGCTGCACTGAAGGTATGAAGACACAATGTGTGCGTGTTCATCAATATGCACGCGTGACTACTCACAGGGACCCTTAGTTGTATCGTGCTGCTGCCAGTCATTCAAGTTGCTCTGCTGATCATCTGTATTCCATAAGTGTGCTTCTAGTAAGACACAGCCTCTTCTTGCAGCACAAGCTGCCCAAACATCTGTGGCAATACTAAAGAAAAAGCGGGGGAAAGAAGGTGGGGAAAACACACAGAGATGAATATTTAAGCAGAAACATGGCAAGAAGTGTAAAACAACTCACTCTAAGCCTTCTGTACTGCATTCCCATAAATTAACATCGTATAAATGTATGTGAATGTACACCATGTAGGCTCAAACTAAATAAATCGTCAGTGCTTCACTTCATATAGTAGGTATAAGCAAGTGGCAACATAAGTTCTTTGGGCCACTAGGGACCATAAGAGGACTGCGTATGCCTGTTTGGAGACACTTGGGTGGGCTGCAACTCTCCCGTTTTTGTCCTAGAGAAAGGCAACATACATTTCTATTTAATTTGCTTAAGTGCCAATTAAGTGTCAAACATAGAAAGCATGTCATACGTTTCCCTTTTATCTACAGGTAACGAGTATGTTGTACATAAACACAGCCATTGTAAAGGTCCGAATATGTGTCTAAAAGGGCTCTTTTTGTAGCAGGAACTCCTTTGCACATTAGGCGACACACCCCTGATGTAGCCAATCCTCCAAGAGCTTACAGAGCTCTTCTTACAGGGGCTACTGTAAACTCTTGGAGAACTGGCTACATTAGGGGTGTGTTGCCTACTATGCAAAGTTCCTGCTACAAAAAGAGCCCTGAAACCATTAGTAACAACAAATTTACTAACTCACCTGACCTGTTTACTTTTCCATGGTGACCTCCTTTGGCATAAGGTCACTCTACTGGGGCTAAGAACTCTAGCTGAAGATTTCCAGTTGATGGCGGCACACTAGGCAGACGCATCTCCCGGACCTTCCGGGGATGCGGTCTGTGCACGGCGGGAAGGAGGGGAAGCGCTGGCCCATTACCCCCCCAGGGAGCTTGGCGGAAGGCTCCTAGCCAGGGGACTTTCGAGGAGTCACCTCTTCGCCTGCATGTTGTGGGTGAATTGAGGCGGTCCTCCGTCCCAATGGTCCTTCCTGCACAGTGCCCGAATGGGATCTAGTGACGCCGACCGGGGCAAGCGTAGGAGATCGAGCGGGCGAAACGAAGCAAAGCGGGGTCGGAAGACCAGATATGAATGTGAGTCGGACTGAGTGAAACGACGGTTAAAGAGAAAATAAAGCTCCCTACCCCATGTTGAGAAATGGAAAGTGAGGCGGGCGGGGGAGGGACGTCTCCGAACCGCATGAACTTTTGAACGAATCGAGGGGAGGAGTGGAAGAGAAAGCATGTACAACTGTTAGGAAATACTCACAAAGGCGAGTTCAGGCATTTGAGCGCATATACAGAGACTTTCAAAATATTTTTCAAAGTAAACAATCGAGAAAGATGGTGGGGAAGAGGACGGAGAAAGAGAAACTTTTGAAATCGAAACTAACGGAGAGCCCTAAACTGGAAGGAACCAACGAGCTGGCAAAGACTTTGGCAAAATCCATGCACCCTCTACTGGACCAAATGAGTAACCTCAAGGAACAGATGTCGAAAATGACTCAGTGCATCACCACACACGAGACACTTAAAATGATGAATGAAACGGCTGAAAAGGTGAAAGAAGTGGACGCCACTGCACAAAAGGTGAAAAAGAAAGTTCAAAAGCTGGAAAATCAACTGCTACAATTACAAATGGAAAAGGCTAATATGATCCTTCACTTTCAGGGCTTGCCAGAGACAAAGGGAGAGAAGGAACTAATGAAGGAAATATTGGCCCCAGTGACAGATATGAAGGCGGAACTTTTGTTAAACAAAATGGATGTGGCCTATAGGTCATATTCAGGATATATAAAGAAAAATAGTCTGCCTGGAGAAATTGTGGTAAGATTCTCGAAGAGGCATGTGATGGATACAATCCTTAAAGCAGTATCTGGAGCACCCCTGAAAGTGGGGGAGAATACCATCAGAACGTTGAAAGACATTCCATTTGAGATAAGACAAAGGAGAAAGAAATATAAAGAATTAATTCTTTTTCTACAGACAAATGCAATTGGATATATATGGTTAACTCCAGAAGGCGTAACCTTCAAAATCAAGGATAAAAAAGAAAAGATTGACTCTGTCCAGAAAGCACAGGAATTTTTAAGAGTCCAGTTAGGAGGGCCAGGGAAAGAAGGAGAAAAAGGGGAGGACAGTAAGTCCAATGGCGAGCTGGACTCCGAATCTTCCGGGAAGGACTCTCTTTTAGAGAAAGGGGTGGTAGCCCCTAAAAGTCCTTATAAGCTTCGGAAGAGATTAGGCAAGGAGAAGTAAAGGCTGAAGGACTCTGAATTGTGCCTTTAAAATTGTTGAAGTGAGATGCTTTGGGGTGTTTCTGTTTGACAGTTAAATTTTAAACTTAAGACTCGAAAAAGTCAATGCTAAACTTGACTCAGTTGATAGTAAGATTAACGGGATTAAGACTAAATGTATGGTTAAACTGATGGGATGATCTCCTCTCTTGGGTTTTTAGTCAGTAGTGGGTATCTTTCTCTATTCCATAAATGTAGTCCCCCTTCCCATTTTCTGTTGTAGTTTGTAGTGTTATTAAAAAATGCAATTAAAAAATCCCCTCTGGGGGCTTAAAAAAAAAGAACTCTAGCTGAAGTTACTCCTTTTACAGTCTCAAGACAGGAAGGAGATGTTTCCAGCTGCTAATCAGTAGCACTAGCAAAAGTAAAAATGTTGTGTATTTAACAGAGTGAAAAGAAGGAAGGCACTCACACATGTGAGTTTTAGAAAAAGAGCTTTAGAAAAAGAGAACTGCACCATGACCTAAACCGAATAAATCAGTACCAGTGAGAATGAAGTAGAGCCTTGCATATTGGGGGACCACAGCAGCTCCAAAATTTCCTGGATGACACATTGGCACTGGACCCCTTCCTGTCCAGTTTTCGCCCTGGCCACAGGACAGAGACAGCACTGGTTGCCCTTACAGACCATCTCCACAGACAGCTGGGTCGAGGCAGGTTGGCGCTGCTGTTGTTACTCGATCTCACAGCACTGTTTGACACTGTCGACTACAACCTTCTGACCCACCGCCTTGTTGATGTGGGAATTTGTGGTGTAGCCCTAAAGTGGCTCACTTCATTTCTCCTTGGTCAGGGACAGAGGGTAGCACTAGGGCGAGAGGTTGGCAACTAGGTACCCCTTAACATGTGGGGGTTCCTCGAGGGGCTATCCTCCTCCAGATGTTGTTTAACATCTACATGCACCCCCCTTGACCAGCTCGTATGGAGTTTCGGGGGTTGGTTATGCACTATGGAAAGGTATACTTCCTTTTATTGATCCTGAATCCAAATTTCATTAGTGGACCTTGAATTCAAGCATTTACTTGGGGGGGGGGATCATCTGCACATTTTCACTTCTTCTATATTCCTCATAGTTTCATATCTAGATAATTTCTTTTCTTCTACGGTCAATACAATTCTACACTGACTCCCTACTCTTGACAGGATGCCACTGCTGCAGCCACAGACTGTCAGGAGTTTGGGTGTGGCCCTGGAGACCTCTTTATCTATGGAGGCCCAGGTCACAAACTTTGCCAAGCTGGTGTTTTTCCATCTGCGTCACCTCGCTCCAACCTAGCCACAGTCATCCACACTGTGGTCACCTCCAGGATTACTATAACTCACTTTACACTGGCCTGCCCTTGAGACTGACCCGGAAGCTCCAGAGGATCCAAAACGCAGCGGCACGAGTCCTGATGGGAATGCCACGGACAACAAATATCCAATCTGTGCTGCGTCAGCCGCGCTGGCTTCCAGTGGAGTGCCGGGTCGGGTTCAAGGTTTTGGTACTGACCTCTAAGGCCTTAAGTGGTCTGGGAAGAGTGTACCAGCAGGACCGCCTCCTCCACTATGTCCCCCGAAGACCGTGACGCTTTGCCGGGAACAACTTACTGGTGATCCCTGTAAGACATCTGGCTGTCCTCAACCAGGGCCAGGCAGGGCCGGCCCCAGCTTATTTTGCACCCTAGGCGAGGATCCCTTCTGGCGCCTCCCGTGCGCCGCCTCCCTCCCCCTGTGCATTGCCTCCCTCACTTGGGTGCCGCCGCCGGTGGCCAGAGGATTTCCACACCGACTGACCCACTTTGCCCGGCTGCTGCTTCACCCAGCTGCCCAATGCCTTTCACGGCCCCTGCTGGTGGAGCCTCCCACGGGCTGGCAGGTCACAGGAATGGGCTGTGGTGGGTGGGGGGGCCGGGTGCAGTTTGGCACCCCTAAGGGCCGGCCCGCTCTAGGCAAACGCCCCCCCCCCCCCCCCACTCCCACTCGTTCCCCCTATGAGACTGGGACCCAGTTGTAATTGGAGGTACCAATGTCATCTGAATACTATAAACCATGAATTATTTTAAGAAGAAGAGATTGGATTTATACCCTGCCCTTCACTTGGAGTCTCAGAGCGGATTACAAACTCCTTTCCCTTCCCCTCCCCACAACAGACACCCTGTGAGGCAGGTGGGGCTGAGGGAGTTCTGACAGAAACTGCTCTTTTCAAGAACACCTCTGACAGAGCTATGGCTAGCCCAAGGTCATCCAGCAGCTGTAAGTGGAAGAGTGGGGAATCAAACCCAGTTCCCCTAGGTTAGAGTCCGCGCACTTAACAAGTACCCCAAACTGGCTCTCAAGCAGCTTTTAAATTGTGGGTATTGTTTGGTTATATGTTCTTTTTATCGTCGTTTATCGCTCAGAGCCCTGAGTATTCAGGGATTGAGGATTTATAAATCCAAACAATAAATAAATAAATAAAGGCAGATATGTAAAGCACAGAGCACCATTGACAGAAAATTCATTTGGTATCCTTATGAACTGAAAAGTATACATCCTTTTGTTCTTATTCAAACAATAGTTATAGCACATCCAGTGTTAAAAATAGAGCAAGGCACAAGCTGTTGTACCTTAAGCACATCTCTTACCAGTTGGCAACTGCAAAGAAGATAAAAAAGGTGAAAATGGAAGCCGTCAACATTATGATGATAGAAAAGCAAGGTTATATTACTTTGACTCGTTTTCAGTGGTCATTAGAGAAAATGTTTCAACTTCTCTTTTCCTTCCAATGTCCAGTTTTTCTGTATTAGGCCTTAGAAAACTGATGGAATTCTTTTTTCCTGGTTTGCTCCATCTTTTCCTTGGCCTGTTGCAACTATAGATCAGCTCCTTTAGACTAGATGAAGCAGCATTAATAACAGAAATTTAAAGAGAAGTCAAGATAAACAAGCTTTTACTATGTGGTACTATATACCAGGTCACAAACTTTGCCAAGCTGGTGTTTTTCCATCTGCGTCACCTCGCTCCGACCTAGCCACAGTCATCCACACCGTGGCCACCTCCGGGATTACTGTAACTCACTTTACACTGGCCTGCCCTTGAGGCTGATCTGGAAGCTCCAGATGATCCAAAACGCAGCGGCGCGAGTACTGATGGGAATGCCACGGACAGCAAATATCCAATCTGTGCTGTGTCAGCCGTGCTGGCTTCCAGTGGAGTGCCAGGTCAGGTTCAAGGTTTTGGTACTGACCTCTAAGGCCTTAAGTGGTCTGGGAAGAGTGTACCAGTATACATCCTTTTGTTGTTATTCAAATGATAGTTATAGCACATCCAGTGTTAAAAATAGAGCAAGCCACAAGCTGTTGTACCTTAAGCACATCTCTTAACAGTTGGCAACTGCAAAGAAAATAAAAAAGGTGAAAATGGAAGCCGTCAACATTATGATGATAGAAAAGCAAGGTTATATTACTTTGACTCGTTTTCAGTGATCATTAGAGAAAATGTTTCACGCAACTTCTCTTTTCCTCCCAATGTCCAGTTTTTCTGTATTAGGCCTACGTGAAGTCTGTCACTACTTCCACGACTTCCCCTTCTATTTGCCAAGGAGTGATGGGGCCGGATGCCATGATCTTAGTTTTTTTGATGTTGAGCTTCAAGCCTACTTTTGCGCTCTCCTCTTTTACCCTGAGCAAGAGGCTCTTTAATTTTTAATGTTACAGCGGTTACAAACAATTTGTTGTTGTTGTTCAGTCGCACAGTCGAGTTTGACTCTTCGCGACCCCATGGACCAGATCATACCAGGCCTTCCTGTCTTCCGCCGTCCTCTGAAGTTGGCTCAACTTCATGTTCGTTGCATCGATGACACTGTCTATCCATCTCATCCTTTGCCGTCCCCGTCTTCTTTGACCTTCAGTCTTTCCCAGCATCAGGGTCTTCTCCAGTGAGTGCTCCCTTCTCATTGGGTGGCCAAAGTATTTGAGCTTCAGTTTCATTATCTGGCCTTCCAGGGAACAGCCAGGGTTGATTTCTTTTAGGATTGAGTGTTTTGATCTTCTTGCAGTCCATTACCAGAGATACTTGCTGTTAAAAAAGGATTGTGCAACTGCTAATACTACCTAAATGTACATAGTTATAATATCATTTATGGAATTCACTGTCATGAGATGTGAGGGTCACTAGCTTATGTGAATTCTGAAGTGGGCCGATCAGATTCACGGAAGACAGGTCCATCAATAGCTGTTAGCTTATTACGGCTAAACAGAAGTGAATGTACATGTCCAGAGGCAGGGAATATTCTCTGAATATTAATTGGTATGAAACAACAGTGGAAGAGGGTAATTGTCTTCGGGCTCTTGGGGATGTCTGGTTGGCTTGTTAGATGGATTTGATGGACCTGGTCCAACAGGTTATCTTCTTCTTTACTGCCATTATGACACTGTGGTTAAGGTCTGTCACTCATCTCTCCAGGCTCTATACAGAACCCTGATCATGTACTGTAGTTGCCAAGTGCTTGAGAAAATCTCTTTTTTGGAGCCAACCGGAGGCTGCAAAACTTCCTGGCGACCGGACTCTGTGGCTAGCAGTCTATAACCCAATGCCCATTCGTTTTACAAACCTAGTTGAAGGAACTGAAGGAATCTTTAGAGTATCTTCTGGAAAGCTGTACTCACACATGCTAAAACATTCAGGCGGTACTATGTTCGCTCTAAATATAAGTTGCTGATAGTTGAATGGATCAGGTAACTGGGTAGGGAGGAGGGAGAAAGAGCTACTTTGCATAAAGTATGCCGAAATGAGTTTTAGGGTAATGTGAGACCATCGCGTGAAGCTGGTCTAGCAACATTTTGGAAATAGATCAAGATGGGTAGCCATGGTGGTCAGTCTGTAGCAGTAGAAAAGAGCAAGAGTCCAGTAGCGCCTTAAGGACTAACAAAATATGTGGCAGGGTAGGAGCTTTTGTGATATCTGAAGAAGCGAAGAAGATACCTGATATCTGAAGAAGTGAGCAGTGACTCACAAAAACTCCTACCCTGCCATATGTTTTGTTAGACTTTCTCTTTCTTTCTTTCTTTCTTTCTTTCTTTCTTTCTTTCTTTCTTTCTTTCTTTCTTTCTTTCTTTCTTTCTTTCTTTCTTTCTTTCTTTCT
>NW_015162525.1:0-1758 GCF_001447785.1 Gekko japonicus | reverse complement strand
TTTATTTATTTATTTATTAGATTTATATCCCGCCCTCCCCAAACGGGCTCAGGGCGGCTAGTGGTTTAAGGTGCTAGTGGGGTCTAACATTTTGGAAAACTCACAACTTTCCTTGTCAATGTTGGTTAACTGTTTGAAAAAAAGAATTGTGACTTTCCTGAAGAATGCAGAACTGACAAATGGGTTCAACGCTGGTAAAGAGCAGCCATGCCAGGAACTTGAATGGAATACACAAATGAATGTAACAGAAATTTTTAAAAGGAAAGTAGTCTGCCAGGAGCAGAACTATATTTAGTTTACTAATGAAGTAAGCAGCTGCATTTTTTTTAAAAAAAAAAAGCCACCTAACATGTTGCATGAAGAGTCTATGGCAATGTTCCCTGGTTCCTGGAGTTTGTGGGTGCTAGAGAAACCAGAGCCTCAACATATTGCAGCCCCAAGGGAGCATGGCGCCCGTAAACCAGTCGTTCAAAATATTTTCATCGCGTTCAGTGAATGAGTGCTTTCTGCCTTTCAGCAATTTTGTCACATGGAGAATTTACTAAAGAAAATCTGTGCAGGCTACTTCAAGGGAAATACAAAGATGGGGCGGGTAGATGATGGTTTTTGTTGAATAATTCCAGAGGAATAACCATAGGAGATGAACAGATTCAACATGGCAGATTAAATGGAACCAGACATGGTCCTCAGCTTGCCACCCCCTGCTTGTTCCCTCATTAAACACGGTCTGCTGGCATAGACTAGGGCTCATGTCTAAAGGGCTGAGTTCCCTGAGGAAATGAAGGGGGCACTGCTCTTGGAAACTTTTAGGAAGTGCTGTGAGGCTGTTTGGTTCACCAGAACTTTTAATGGATTGTAGGCTAAAGGAAAAGGTAAAGGTTCCCTTGCTCGAAAGCCAGTCGAATCCGACTCTAGGGTTGCGGTGCTCATCTCCGTTTCAAAGCTGAAGAGCCAGCGCTGTCTGAAGACGTTTCCGTGGTCACATGGCCGGCATGACTAAACGCCAAGGCGCACGGAACGCTGTTCCCTTCCCACCGAAGTGGTCCCTATTTATCTACTTGCAATTTCTTGCTTTCGAAGTGCTAGGTTGGCAGGAGCTGGAACTAGAGACGGGAGCTCACTCCGTCATGCGGCACACCCGGGTCTTGAACTGCTGAACTACTGACCTTCCACAGCCTGCAGTTCAGCGTCTTAACCACTTGAGCCACCACAGCTCCTGATTGTAGGCTACAGGCATTTTATTACATATGATGAGATATTAGACTTTATTAGGTTGGGGAAAATTGGGGGGGTTATTGTTTGATTTAATTTTATATTGTAAATTGCCTTAAGCCATTGGGAGAAAGGTGGGATATAAATATTTTAATTAATAAATAATAAGCTTTTACGGACTAGAAGTCACATCATCAGATGCATGAGGTGTGGCCTTGTTTGGCGAGTATGCATCAGCTGAGGCCATATATCATGCATTCATCTGAAGTGACCTCTGTTTTGTGAAAGCATAGGTTGCCATAATGAATCTGTTAATCCATGAGCCGCTTCAAGATCGTTCTCTGCGTCGGTGTGCACGTGCTAACCCAGGGCTTTTTTTGTTGTTTTCGTTGAAAAAGAGGTGCGGGAACGCTCAAGAGGAAAAATGACATTTTCAATCGGTATACTGAAAAGTCATGGACTTTTAAATTTTTTTAAAAAGAATGGGAAATAATAAAAATTTAAGTTTAAAAAAAAGAAAGAAAGAAAAGGAAGAAAAAAAAGAAT
>NW_015162524.1:473281-506450 GCF_001447785.1 Gekko japonicus | reverse complement strand
ACAAACATAAGCTCATATCGTTACATCATTATTTGGATGGGAGTCTGGGAGACCACGAAGGAATACCAGAGTCACTACACAGAGCGAGGCAATGGCAAACCAACTGTGAATGTCTCTTGCCGTGAAAACCCCATGAGGTTGCCATAAGTTGGATGTAACTTGATGGCAAAAAGAAAAAAAAATCCATGTTAAATTTCATGTTCTTATGATAACAATATTTATGTAATATGATACATAGAGGCATCTACCAGGGCAATGTTTGTCACTGAACAAATGATATAAATAACTCAGGCCCCGGTCACACGGCAAAGTTGCCGCGGGAGAGGCATGGGAGTCCCGCGGATTTTCTGGGCATGATCACACCCCAAAATCTGGGAAGCGCAGTGCTCCCATGGCAAACCCGTGGCTCCCCGCCGAAGGTGCAGATTAAAAAACTAGTACTTATGAGGTACTCGTTTCTGGAAACCGCGGGCCAAGGGCGGGCGTCTGATCGCGTTTCCGGTGGACTTACGTGGCATCTGGCGCCCGTCCCCGTAGGTTGCGCAACAGCACCCAACAGCACATGCGCACCAAGAGCGATTGCTAGTGTGATCGCGCGGCACGGCTTCTGTGCCGCGCTGCAGGATACCTGTCTGGTCGGCATCTCCCCCCTAACCATGGGACCTCGACCGGGACGTGTGCTCAGGCGGCCGCACGTTAGTTTCCTTCCGGGGCAATTAGCCACGCCTCCCCCCTGCGATATCTGGCCCGTGTGACCGGGGCCTCAGTTGTTTTTTAAAACTCTCAAGAAGAATAGTGTGCAATAATTCAGTAGTAAGCACTGTAACTGTCAATCATAGGGACTTGAAAAAACAGGCTTATTCTGTTTCACCTTGTACCCTAGCCTGGAATGAAAATCTTTTTTAAAAAATACACGTACTAGAGGCTTTGCTTATCTTTGTGAATGCAAGTGCAAGCAACAAACTGTATGTGCTTTTGATGGAACAATTTGCTTAACTTTTAAATTGCTTTAGGTTTCCTGAATAAATTTGGGCCATGGTACTAACTGAGCTTCTGTGAAAGTAGCTTTTGTAGATACCAGTGTGATGTATTTCCTATGAATTTTGTTTAGTAAAGATGCTTGATGATGGATATGTTCAGTTGGCAACATTAATGTCTATCATGGCCTTTATGGTATAGCTACTGAAATGTTTATCATTCTATTAACAATGGGCCAAAAGACATATGAAGTTTCCTTCTATGAAATCAGACCACTGTTCAATCTCTACTATCTGTTATATCTGGGAAGTCAGTCAGGTCACTGGACTTCCTTTAAATGGAGAGACTAGGACCTCATGGATGAAAACTATGTGTTCAGAGCTATGGCCCTTCAGTCCTTAAGTGTTTCTTAGGCAGGAAGCACTTCGGTGAAGGAAGTTGTGGGGAACCTGTGTGTGTATGTATGCACGCAAATATACAACGTGCACATTTATATTACTACCTGTACAAATAGTAATCTAAGTGCAGAATTCCTGCAGCCTCCTGTACAAGATAATGTTCTGTCAGAAAATCTGGGTGTGAAGAGTTTGTCTGATATTTAAATCAGTTATTTAGAAGACTGTTTGCTTCTCCTTAAAGTTTTGATAACTTTTGCATAATGCTGTTTTGTAGAAGTTTATAGATACAACTCAGCTGGTTTGCCTCCTGTGACGTTCTGCACTTTTAAAAGCTTAGAAGTGCTGTGTAAATAGATAAAGGACTGTGAAGGGTTAATTCTTCACAGAGTCAGAGAGTCTTGAGTGACAGGCTGTTCCAAGAGATCTGATTGGTCAGCATCAGCTGAGCAGAGAAAGACTTCTGAACTGGATGCTGAGGAGAGATGCAGTCTGATTTCAGCCTTAGCTGAGAAGAGTCGAGTACTGACAGTTTTGAAATTCAGCCCTGACTGAGAACAGTTTAACACAGACAGGACAACTGGGGGAAAGTTGGCAAGTAATTTTGGGAAGTAGGTGAAGACTCCCATTTGAGCCAAAGAAAGGGGATAAATCTTCTAGTGAGAGGAGAATTTCCCTACCCAGTCAAACAGGGAGTTAGCTCTGAAGAATGCACACCTGGTCTGGTGTGGTTAGAAACTACCTTTAGAGACCTTAAGAGTCACTTAAAAACTCAAGATGAGTACTGGTGTTTCAAGAGAAGGGGTTTGGGTACTGGAAAGACTGCACCAGCCTTCTGGAAACCAAAATACTCAAAGAAAGTATAGTGGAGTGTTTTGGAAAAACACTGGAAGAAAAGCCTCTCAGCATAAAGATTTAAGTCACTGTGAAAAGCTTAAGAAGAAGAAGAAGAGGAGGAGGAGATTGGATTTATACCCCGCCCTTCACTACCCAAAGGTGTCTCAGAGCGGCTTACAAACTCCTTTCCCTTCCCCTACCCACAACAGACACCCTGCGAAGTAGGTGGGGCTGAGAGAGCTCTGACAGAAACTGCTCTTTTTCAAGGACAGCTCTTATCAGAATTACAGCTTGCCCAAGGTAATCCAGCCAGGTGCAAGTGGAGGAGTGGGGAATCAAACCCGGTTCTCCCAGATTAGAGTCCACGCACTTAACCACTACACCAAACTCATTAGTCTGAAACATAAGAACTGAAGTCTGTGCATGTACTGGTTTTACCTTGGAAGTTTCAGTCTCTGATTTCACCTGACCTTCACCTCAATGTTAAATAAAATATTTTGTTATTTCTGAATTTCAAAACACCTTGAGTGCCATTTAAGTTGTTTAAAGTTAAAGCAAGCTCCTGATCCATCCCTCAGGTTCCTGGACTGAGGCAACAGCCAAAATATCATACTGTGCCAGAGTGGGACAGCCAGAGTTCTTCAGCAAAGAAGAAAACACATTACTAGGGCGGCTCAGTCAGTAAAAGGAAAGTAAAATGGAAGGAAAATCTTTCCTCTGAGGGAGGGAAGTGGACAGGGCTGACATACCTCTGTTTGTGGCTTATTGGCCATTATGAATCCATAATTGTAGACAAGACATACCTTGGCTGTATAGACGTTGCACAACATGATCACATGAGAAAACTAACTTGTGAACTGGGCCTTTGTCTATGTTCTAAGGAAAAAGAAAAGTAGATTTTACATGTATGTGAAAGCCCTTGCCAAGTTCAGCAAGTGGCAGTGTAATCTGTATTAATTTTTTTTGCAGAGGAAGCATTTTGCCTCCTAGAACACTTAAATTTTTACTGAATGTGCTGGTCATCCCACTTAGATGCTCTTCATACTTGCTGCAGAATGGAGTGGTAGACAGTTCATGTGTACGTATTCAGTTCATGGGATAGGAAGATGGCTAGGCTAGAATCTTTCCTACTGATGTACAGTTTTCCACTTGCAGTTCAAAGTGTTACACTCCACTTTAGTACTTCATTCTGCCCTATGTATAGATACATTTTGATTCTTTTGACTGAAGATTCAGCATCTAGGTCAAGGGTGTAGACTTTCCAATTTCCCGGGGGGGGCTGGGGCTGGGCCAGAGGCATTGCTTTGCTAGGAGCAAGGGTGGCTCCCGGGGGAGGCTGAGCAGCTTCCTGAAAATTTCGGCGGGGGCTGAAGCCCCGCCGCCCCCACGAAGATTACGCCTATGTCTAGGTTTGTAAATAACTGGTTAAAAATCTTGAAGTTGTTTTCATGTGCTTTGTGGTAGTCTGGTTTACAGTGCATGGAATACCTACCTCCATAAAGGAGGTGACTTCTGAGTGGAAAAAAAATTAGATGGTAATTAGCCTATGATCAAGATATTTTAAAGGAATTCTATCAAATCTGAGTGTTAAGTTTGCTTCTGATTTTAACATTTAGAGACAGATTTAAAGATAGAGCTGATACTGGAAAGAGCATGGTCAGCTCGGCCTTGGAGTGTCCCCCCATGACACATGCGCAAGAACACTGAACCTAATCAGGGGCCCTAGGCCCAGAAAGAAAGGTAATTTAGTGTGCAGTAAAATCCTTTCCAGGTCTATAGTTATCCAGGTTTCTTCCAGGCAGCTTTCAGCAGCTTCCAGTTTATTGAATATTAAGAGCGTTTTCATCCATAGAACTTGAAATTTCTTTGGCATCATCCTCTCTCAGTTCTGAGAATGTCTAACCATTGTTAAGGCAGAAGTTTGGATTTCATTTTTATTTTACTTCTATTATACCCCACTCCTAGAGGCAAAGATAGTTTTGTCAAGGCCTGACCTACAGTGTGCATGTTTTTGCTTCTGCTTGCAGGGACTGAGCTGCTGGAGAATGGCCAAGGACTTCCGCTACTACTTTCAGCATCCGTGGTCCCGTTTAATCGTGGCCTACCTGGTGATCTTTTTTAACTTCTTAATATTTGCTGAGGATCCAGTCTCTCATAGCAGAACAGAAGCCAATGTCATCGTTGTTGGCAACTGCTTCTCATTTGTGACAAATAAATACCCAGAGGGAGGAGGCTGGAGATTTTTAAAAGTCTTCCTGTGGCTACTGGCGATCCTCACAGGAATGATAGCTGGCAAGTTCCTCTTCCATCGGCGTCTGTTTGGTAAGTAATGTGCTGAAAGCTTTTTCTATCAGAAATGTAATCATTTTACATTTTGAGGGTCAAATGTTAATAATGATGGCGGAATAGGATGTGGTGTTCAATAAGAGGTAGTTTTTTATTTTTCTTGTAGTCACTCTGGCCTTCTTGGAAACATCAGTTTTTAACAATCCCAAAAAGAGGAAGAAAGGAAGATAGCATTCACTTTAGACACACATTATACTAGTTTTCCCAGTTGACCTTAAGGATTCCTTATTATGAAACACAACATCTTTATCATTACAGTAAGTATAATTCTGTAGTATGGTTTTATTTTATATGCATTCGAAGTTTACTATTGTTCACATTTTTATCCCATCCTTCCTCCAAGGAGTACATGGTTTTCCTGAGAGAATGTCTGAAACCATTACTACGTTCTATCCTTCATTTTAACCTTCCTGGACATTCAGTTGCTGACCTAAAATCAGCAGTTATATTGCAAAGGAATTTCAAAGGGAGATTAGAAAGAGACTGCTGAATTGCAACTGATAACAAAGCTCAAGACAATGTATCCACCTGGACTGAATCAAGACCTAGGTTTCCTGACTCATTACCAATGCTGATTTCTCTCTGCATATCACACCTAATCCAATCACATTTGCTATTGTCATTTGCCTGCTAATGTCATTTGACTCTGAAATCATCCCACTTTCCAATATATAGGACAGATGGACTCACATTCTAGCTGTATCTGAAGAAGTGAGCAGTGACTCACGAAAGCTTATACCCTACCACAGATTTTGTTAGTCTTTAAGGTGCTACCGTTGGCAGGAAACCAGCAGGAGAGGGAGGGTACAGGGATGAGGGCGTGATGTCATGCTCTAGGATTCCTCCCAAACTCTATAGTAAAACCATAGAGCTTTGATAGAATCTTAGAGCATTATGGCCACATGGTAATATCAGTTCTGGTTATTTTCTGGAAGTGATGTTTGTCATCAGTGCAATTGAGTTTCACACCCATTTCCCCCCTGCTGCCCTACTGAATGGCATGGGGCAGGAAGTCTGCTGCTGTAATGGGAGACCTGGTGTCTCTATCATGGACAAAAGTGCTAAGTGAAACTGGGAGCAGCAATGAGGAGGAAATGAATAAAATTGCTGTCTCGTGCTGCTAGCACAGTGAACCTTCGGCAGAATTTGTAGTGCTTGTGCAAAGGAGAGAGAGGTTTCTGGGGCTGTGGGGGGGGGGAAGTAAGAAAGATCTTATTGTGTGAGCTCTTACCATTTGTGTGGCCACAGGATACAACCCAGTTTAATTTGTTGTACAACATGAGAGCCTTTGGTACCCATCAGTAATTTGGTTTCCACTGCAAATTCTTATTTGGGAAGCGTAGTGATGTCTTTTGGAAGGGTTGCTAATGTGAGAGATGAATACTCTTAGCCATAATTCTGTTATCTAATAAGGGTCAGAAATTTATTAAAACTGTTAAGACTGAAAGGAGTACATTATTAAGGGACGAAGTTTAAGCAGCTGGTAGAGTCTCGAATTCCATCTACACCAGCAAACAACCAATCTTTAAAACACAAACAATAATGGAACAGTTGGTAAATGAAACCACAGCAGTCATCTACGTTCAGCAGAAATCATAGAGGAAAGGCAGAAACTCAGCTGGGACTCAGAGGACTTATTAAAAAATACCTGCATACACACCATGGGAAATCTCCATTTAATAAATGGTCATCTGTACTAATATAAATTACCATTACTACACTGCATGCTGTCCTTGTCTAAAATCTCCACCTTGTGCATGTGAAAGGGACTCAATTGTGTTGTACCATTCCATTTTATCCCTAAAATAACAACATATATGTGTGTTCTTAATTAAATTGACAAGAGAGGTACTTAAATTGGCTTCTAGGTAAGCTAACAAAAAGACTGAACTCAAGCTTGAGGACATGGTCTATTCATATTTATCTATTTTGTTTCCTTGTTTATTTTTCACTGCTAAAGTGAACATAAATGTCAGTCAAAAATTCTAACCATAGCTGGGTAGACAGGACCTGACCATGAGTAGACAAAGCTCAAGTCAAAATCAAAGCTATGTAGTACACAGTTGTGAATTCTCCAGATGTCATTGCTGTTCTGTTGGGCTGGCTGTTTTAAAAAGAATGTTGTCCATCTGCATCTCTGTCATTCATTCTGCAGTGAATGTTACATCCTTTTGCTAGCTCTGCACTTGGATATTGGGTCTAGAACTTTTGGTTTGGTCCATCGTTAAAGGTAGGCAGACATATTAAGCTGATACCACAGCTCATTGGTTTTTGCTAAGATCAAAGGCCATGCAGATTGTGCAACCTCTGATGCAGTCCGTTGAGTTGCTCTGCTCTGAGGATCCAAACATGCTGATGCTAGCTGGTGCTTCCTTGCCTGTGAGCCAAGCTTTCATTTTCCAAATATAAGACTGCTGGGGTCCACGCTCATTTTAATATTAGGGTTAGCAGCATTTCATGGGACAGTTTTCTATTTAGCCTGTCTTTAATTCTCCCAGCCAAAAGGAAGCTGCATGTACTTGTACCCATCTCTAACTTTCCCCACTTTGTTTCTCCCCCTGTCCAAGCAGGCTTGAAAGTTCCTCAGGGGCAGGGACCTCTCTTTCCGCCTATGTTATTCTATGTGTTATGTACATGAATAGCATTCTAGTAGTAACTAGTAATATTGCCTATAATGTGGAAAATACATGCTTAGTAGAAACCCATGAGGAATTGTTGGGGGTGGGTGGGATTAATGAGAAACGTCCTACATGGTGGCTCAAATCTGCTTTACCTGTCTTAAGCACTTAAAAGCTTGGACAGGCCACTTTCCACATCTCTGTTTTGTTCTTTCTCCTTTGCCTTTAAGTGGTTGTCAACAGCTCTTGATATCTGAGCATGCTCATTTCTTGTCAAGCTGGTTCGTCTTCTTTTTCTCCCCTGCCCCTTTGGAGGAGAGCAGTTCTTTTTTTTTTTTAAAGTAATGTTTCAACATGCCTAGAGATTCTCCCTAAGGTGCAGAAACCCGGATGTTTCACTGCCTTTGTGATGGATTCTCTGCCATGAGTTTTTTTTTTCCTTTTGGTTAGCTGAAAGTCATTTTGCTTTTGTGAAAAGTTGGAGTGTGCAGAAAGCCCTGCCTTGACAATGGGTGAGCTGGTTGTGCAACTTCTGTGATTGGCATGAACCACCCACATTGTAATAATTGCTTTACTCCTTCTAATAATAATCTGGTTTGGCACAAAATTATTACTCAGTTCCTAGTGTTTGAAGATTGCCCATTTTTCTTTTTCCTAGCTTCAATTTTTTATTTGAACTAACTAGAACTGTAGTTTTCTATTACAAACAACCAATTCCTGTGACACACAAATGCCAGAACTTCAGAAGCTCTGGTAGTTGTAATAGCGCAAATCATGACTCTCTTTCTCTTTTTTTGCTGAAGTATCATCCTATCCCTGGAAAGCAAGTGTATAAAAATTAGTCAGCAAAGGTGAACAAAGGCCTTGGTTGGGTTTGTTTTTTTAAAACTTGATTGATTAGTCATCATAATTCTTTCCTGGGCCAAGAAATGCTTGCAATGCATTTTGCCTTTAGTGCTAACATCTTTTAGTTATGTAGAAGGTCAAAATGAATAAACTATTAATTACAACAATTAAATAAACTTCAGTGAAGCAATATTACCAGTGAAGCAATAGTTAAATAGACAGCTGGTCAGTGGTGTGCTTTAACATTAAAAATAGGCATTTTGTTGTTCAGTCGCACAGTCGAGTCCGACTCTTCGCGACCCCATGGACCAGATCTTCTTTGACCTTCAATCTTTCCCAGCATCAGGGTCTTCTCCAGTGAGTGCTCCCTTCTAATTTGGTGGCCAAAGTATTTGAGCTTCAGTTTCATTATCTGGCCTTCCAGGGAACAGTCAGGGTTGATTTCTTTTAGGATTGACTGATTTGATCTTCTTGCAGTCCAAGGGACTCTCAAGAGTCTTCTCCAGCACCATAGTTCAAAAGAATCTATTCTTCGGCGCTCGGCCTTCCTTATAGTCCAACTCTCGCAGCCATACATGACTACTGAAAGACTATTGAAAGAGGTAGTCAATCTTTAAAGGTACAATTGTGGTCTTAGGGTACTGTCTCAGTGATGATCTGGTTCTTATAGATCCACATGGGTCAATGCAGGGGTAATTCATGAGGACAACCAGATGGATTTCACCTAGAGAACTGGTGTTGAGTAGTGATGGGCATGAACTGGGAAAATGTGGTATGGTTCATGGTATGCCAGCTTCATGAACCATGAAACATCACAAATAAACCAGTTTCATTTGTGAGGTTTGTGACATGGTAGAACACCCCTCAGCATGATAGAGACACCAAACTCACAAGGGATATCCGGCTAACCCACCTCTACCTACATGCCAAGGTTGGTGAGGATTGAATTTATGGGGTTCGAGTTATGGCTCCCCCAAAGAAGGTGTCCCCAGGAAAGCATTTTCTGGGGAAATGACAAGCACAGGTTCATGAGGGTCAGGATTGTATAGAATGGATCCTGTGCAAATTAAAGATGCCAAACATGCAAGAGATCTCCAGATGACTCTCCTCTACTTGCCCTCCAAGTTTGATGAGGATTGGATTTATGGGGTCCAAGTTACAGCCCCCCAAAGAAGGTGCTCCTATGGAGGGAAAAACAGCAAAAAAGCAAGGACAACAGAAGCCATGCAGAACAGAATCGAAGTCCCAGAGAATCTCTGCAGTAGAAACTGAAGGTTGGAGGCATTTTTGCAAGCCCAGCAGAACCAGTGCAATGTGCCCAGCAGAACTAGTGCCACTGTGGCACTGTGAACCCAACAGGACTAAGGTCAAGTCAGGGAAGTGTTTTTTGGGGGGACATGTCAGACACAGGTTCAAAAGTATATAGAATGGACCCCCTGCAAGTTACACACACCAAATGGCATCATCTTTTAAGACTTTGAATAGCTCAGCTGGGATACCATCACCTCCACTAGCTTTGTTGTTAGTAATGCTTTCTAAGACCCATTTAACTTCACATTCCAGGATGTCTGGCTCGAGGTCAGTGATTATAGGCATACTTTGTTTTTATAAATCTGTATAGAAACAGTGGTAGGATTGTTACAGTGCAGTCCTAAACTTGGGTTAAACTCTCTAAGGTCCACTGGCTTAAATGCTCTCAGAATGGTCTGAGACTGTTAGGATTGCACTGTTAAGTTGCTGAGCCTATTTTGCGTACTTTTAGGGAGCAGTCCTAAGCAGGTGTACCATTGTATTCAATGGGACTTACTTCCAGGAAAGAATCCTTACAGTTGCAGCCTTACTGGTGCTGTGCTGTCAATGAAGGCAAGGAAAGTCTTTAATCTTTTGACTGAATTCCAATTAGTATTCATCTTCTGTTTTTATGTGGTGTATATACTGCTAAGTATGCAACTCAGTCCTTGAGGCCACATCTTTGGGGACCCCACTGTTCTCTAATAAAGGATCTGACGGGGTTGCTTAATAAAATATCAAATAGCAGATTTATTGTTAGGCATTTGTATGTCTTATTTTTAATTTACAGAATCAACTTAATAGGAGGAAGCCAAACATCTGCATTTCACAACTGTACTGTTGTGTAAATCCGTGATTTTATTGTATTGTGATACCGGAAATCCTCTGATGAAGATTAATCCATTGCCCAAATCTGCTTTATCTACAGCAGGGGCTTATAATTGGTTCTTGAGCACGATTTGTATACAGAGAATGGGTCAGCCAGACATTGCTTTGTTCCCCATAAAGAGACAACACAGCTGGATGGTTTAATGAATAAATGTTGTCTTTACTAAATATTGTTGATTCATCAAGCACACAAAAACAGATGCATTCACACATACACTCAAGTTTCCTTTAGTTACAATAGATATAGAAAGCATTCAGTAAGAAAAATAATAAATTCAGACTAACAGTGGGGTAAGACACAGAAGGGCAGCGGTTGATACTTATCTGATCCAGGGAATAGAGTTGGTCTCAACAAAGGAAGCAGGAACAAAAGTTCTAACTAGAGGGATTCCACGCCACACTGATGGACCCAAACCACTACGTGTGGGCTTCTTGGTTGCGCGTTCCAAGAAGGCTAGGTAGAATTGCCTCTAGCAGAGCTTAAGTTGAGGCAGGAACAAAAGTACTATCTTTAGGGACTCCAAATCACACTGAATGGTCCAGCCAAACACGTGTGGGCTCTCCTGGTCGCGATCTAGGAGAACACTTAAGAATCACCTGCAGTAGACTTAAGTTGCAAGGGTGAGAATAGAAAGTTGGATAGCTAACCAAGAAACAAAGGCTGTGTTTCTCCTTATAAAACCTAGCTTTTGGGGGTTGGCATAAGGCCAATCTACACCTACAATCCATCCCCTTCTCTATACCTATAGGTTGAAGGGTTGTGACGCATCTACCTAGAGGGGAGTGGGGCGATATTCAAATTCTACCCTACACTTCAATGGGAGCCATGTGGCCAGGTGTCAAAGTTGTATTGCCATAGTAACCTTTGACTTGCAGATGCTGGCCTGGTCGAGAAGGCAATAACAGGATGTTGTCTTTTGTGATTCCAAACCAGATACGAGGGGTTACATGTTATCCAGAAGATATTTAATGGTGGGAGAGTTGTTGTTCCCAAGACTTCATGAGGCTGAGCTTAATGGAGAATGTCTTCTTTGTCCCAAGGCATGATGGGAGGGTGTGGGTATGCTTGTGTCCATTAGCATACTTAGGTAGGCAGAACAGGCCCTGCACACAGCAGCTTCCAGGTGCAAGCACGAAAGGCAAAGCAAGCAAAGCATACAGCATTTCCCAAATCCCATAGACACAAATGCAGAGACATTTACAGACATGCATCAGCATAGCACAAATAATACATTCAAAGCACACTTGCCAACAGTTCTTATTGATTGTTTTAGATGTATTGTATCATTTTATTGGTTTTAATGTTGTAAGCCGCCCTGAGCCGCTTTTGCGGGAGGGTGGGATAAAAATCTAATTAATAATAATAATAATAATAATAATAATTCATTACCTAACTGTTGCATTCCTTCAAGTCTCTTGCTACAAATAATATAAATATTAATATATATTTAAAATATTTAATTCTGCTCTTGAAGGGTTTGAAATGGGGACTTCTTAGTAACACCTTGTACTAAATGAATATTTTAAAAATAAAATTATTCTTCAGTATGCTCCTTTTGTATAGGGGTGTCCAACACAAGGGGTTTTCAAGTGCGGTACTAGGGGTGTGTGACAACATTATGGCAAGCAGAAGTTTGTTGGAAGAACTGTAGCCAAAGATATGTATGTAGGATAAGTTGTGTTATCAGAAATGGTGAATGAGGAATTTATTTTACTTCGTTTGTTACTTCATTTGTACTCCACCTTTCTTTGTAACAGGGATCTAAAACATGTAATGTTGTTCTTCTCTCCTCCATTTTATCCTCACAATAACCTTGTAATGGATGTTTATTTATTTTATTTATTCCTCAAATTTCTACCCCGCTCTCCCAGACAAGACTGACTCAGGGCACTTTATGTAAAATCAGCATATAATTACAATAAAACAATTGGAGCATTTAAAACAGTTCTATATATTTTTAAAAGAATTTTATTAGTTTATTCATAGAGGGAGAGGGAAAAGAAGGGAAAAGAAAAGACACAGAAATATATATAAAAAAGCCCAATTTAACATTCTGCATGCAAATCTTTTCATGAAAGCTTCACAGCTATTATAACCATCATTCTTGTTGTTCTTTGTTTCTCAGTACTTGTGTCTTAACCAGTCATAAAACACTCTCCATGGTCCCATAAATTTTTCTTCCATTTCTCCTTTTAATATATTTGTCAATCTGTCCATTTTGGCAGAATCCATAATCTTTGTTATTAACTCATAAAGCGTTGGGATTTTTAATGTCTTCCATGGCGTTGCAAATAAAATTCTGCCTGCTGTTATAACATGTAAAATAAAGTATCTATGGTTCTTATCTAAGTTATCTGGTAAACAGTTTAACAAGAATATCTCTGGTTTGAAAGGTATTGTAATATTCAACACTGACTGTAAGAGTGTGTAGTCCAATCCAATATTTATAAACCTTTTAACATGTCCACCACATATGATAGTATGATTGTTACATTTCCAACATTTGTTACTCAAGTTTTTATCTATTTTGGCTAACCTATATGGGTTTAGGTGCCATCTATAAAACATTTTATATAAATTTTCTTTAAATGAAACCGATTTAGTCAACTTAATATTCACAATCCATATCTTACTCCTTTGTAACAAATCTGTGTTGTAACCTACAGTAGCAGTTAAAATGTCTGTGGTATGAAAAAAATGCTATATCACTTGTGATAAGGATATAAAATCTTTAATTATGCAATGAAGTTATAAGGAACAGCATCTGTAACTGCTGGGCTTATTCTTACCAGAGATACTGAGAAGTTCAAAATGAACATGATCGACACTTAAAATTCCTGTGATCGAGTAGTTCTTTTATACAAGTGGAGCCCCTTACTGGATTGCTTTGATGTGTGCATTTGAAGTTTAAATCAAACAGAATGTCGATCAGGTTTGTGCCGGCGTGGTAGCTGCTTCTGACAGGCTTTTTTTTGTGTCAGTTGCTTCTTCTGCTAAGGCCAGGGCCTTGTGAAGGCCAGCAACTGGAATAATTGCAGGGCAAGAGTCACGTGGTTGCCTGGAGCACAATAGGCTTTCTCCTTAAAAATAACTAGAACTTCTATGGGAGAGTTCAGGAAGTTGTATGCCTGAATCATTCCTGATCAAAACAGTTTGCCTTCCTTTTATGTTAACAAATACTGGGTCATGGAGACTTAATAAGCCAGGGGTATAATGAAAAAGCCATGCAACCCCACATCTTGTTAGTCAACCACATTTTAACAATAATAATGCGGCAGAAGGGTGGTGGTGGTCTTAAGAAACTACCATTCCATGAGGCAGTATGAGAATAAGTATGTGCAAATTCTGATCCAAACAGTTCATTTGTCATTGCCATCAACTGTCACCAGGTTGGGCAATAATGAGGGATGTAGGGAGGTGCCTTGAAGCGTTAAGTCATTAACTGTGAACTGTTACTGTTTTCTGCTTTTCTGCTGTTGTGGAGAATGAGTCTTGAGGTTGGAGGGCATCAGTTTGAGGAGGAGGGATATGATGCCTTAGAAGGAACCCCTTGATTGGGCGATGGACTGATAACCTCTTGTACCCCTGGGGGGAAGTGGGCTTCTGGTAGTGGGTGATTTCATCATTAGGAACAGGCATTTTGACTGTGTGGTGACTTGACTGTTGAGTGCGACGGTTGCAGACATTATGCGCTGTCTAGATAGATTGATAGATAGTGCTGGGGAAGAGTCAGCAGTCATGGTGCATGTTGGCACCTATGACATTGGGAAATGTAGTCATGTGGTCCTGGAGAAAGTTAAAGGCCAAGACCTCAAAGGTAGCATTCCTCTTTTTATTTATCATCAGGATTAAGTATATTTTATTTAACGTGGTCTACAATGAAAATATTGGTGATTGTGCCTTGTACTTTACTGTTTTTATTGTGTTTGTTGTTATATTTGAAAGCTTATATATTTTTTAAAGATAGCATTCTCAGAAGTGTAGCTGGTTCTATGCATAGGGCCAGCTAGACAGGCACAGATCAGGGATCGCAATGCATGGATGAGAAAGTGGTGCCAGGAGGAAGGGTTTAGATTTGTTAGGCACTGGGAAACTTTCTGGGACAAGCCAAACCTGTACAAAAGAGATGGACTTCACTTGAACCAAAAGGGAACAGGGCTGCTGGTGATTAATATCAAAAAGGTGGCAGAGTAGCTTTTAAACTAATCCCAGGGAGAAAACTGATGGGAGTTGGGGAGCCTCTGGTTCAGGACAAGTCAGTCCAAAGGGATGATTGCATAAACACTCAGGGTAATATTGACAGGAGTTAGAACTTGGGAGTTAGGGCACAATTGTGACTGAGGGGTCCAGGAAGGCGAGGATTCCTGGAGAGGGAAACACATTATAGGTGTCTATATGCCAATGCTAGAGGTCTCTAAGCCCAGATGGGGGAGCTGGAGTGCTTGGTGTTCAGTGAAAATTTAGATATGGTAGGTAACTCAGAAACATGGTGGAATGGGGAGAATCTATGGGATACAGTCATTCCTGACTATAAACTCTATAGGCAGGACAGGGAGGGATGGGCTGGTGTTGCATTGTACATCAAAGAGGACATAGAATCAAATAAATTAGAAAATATCAAGGGAATTAACTCTCCAACAGATGGGTGGAAATACTGGGCCCTTTTTGTTGTTGTTGTTAAGTCACACAGTGGAGTCCAACTGTTCTTCACAACCCCATGGACCACATCACGCCAGGCTCTCCTGTCTTCTTTGTTGCTCTGGAGTTTGCTTAATTTCATGTTTGTTGCATCAATAACACTGTCTGTCTCATCCTTTGCCCCCCCTTTAATTTACCTTCAATCTTTCCCAGCATCAGGGTCTTCTCCAGTGAGTGCTCCCTTCTCATTTGGTGGCCCTAAGGCCTTTCAGGCTGATCTTGAGGTGGAGAAGGAAATAAGGGAGGTGACTGAAGCACATAATGTTATTATCCTGAGAGATTTCAACTACCCTCACATTGACTGGGTAAACACGTTTAGAAATGAGATTCCTAGACATCATCATTGGCTGTGCACTGGAACAGTTGTTCACAGAGCCAACTAAAGGGTAGTGATCCTGGACTTGAGCAGGTCTAAAGACCTGATGAGAGATGTAGAGCAATGTTTCTTCTAAGCTGTGCAGTCTTGTGAGCAAAAACTCTACTTTGTGAGCTACTGGCATTAAAGTTGTGAGTGAGCGATTTGGCTATTGCATAAATTAGTTTGCTCTGAAGCCATTCTTCCTGGGCTAAGGCACAAATCTGTGAGCCGGAGGCTAAAGAACTGTGAGCAAGCTCACACTAACTCAGCTTAGAGGGAACACTGGTGTAGAGGTTGTTACACCAGTTGGGAACAGTGACCACAGTGCTACTAAATTCAGCATTCAGTTAGAAGAAGAAGAAGAAGAAGAGATTGGATTTATATCCCACCCTTCACTTGGAGTCTCAGAGCGGCTTACAAACTCCTTTCCATTCCCCTCCCCACAACAGACACCCTGTGAGGTGGGTGGGACTGAGAGAACTCTAACACAAACTGCTCTTTCAGGAACAGCTGTGCCAGAGCTTGTGACTGACCCAAGGTCACATCAGCAGGTGCAAGTGGAGGAGTGGGGAATCAAACCCGGTTCTCTTAGATTAGAGTCTGCACACTTAACCACTACACCAAACAGGCTTAGATGGAAAGTTACCCTTAAAGCCCAAAACTGTATCATTTGATTTCAGAAGAGGGAACTTTACAAAAATGAGGGGAATAGTAAAAAGAAAACTTACTGGGAGCCACAAGAGAGTTAAATCCCTAGAGGATGCTTGAACGTTATTTAAAACCACACTAATTGAAGCTGAAATAGAACGCTTTCCACAGGTTAGGAAGGCCTGTGTGGTTAACAACACAAGTCAAGGAAGCTATAAAAAGTAAAGAGGCATCCTTTAAAAAGTGGAAGGTCTGCCCCAATGAATTGAACAGGAAGGACCACAGGCTCTGGCAAAAGAAATGTAAGTCGCTAATTAGGCATGCAAAAAGAGATTTTGAGGAGTGGGTTGCTAAAAGCATCAAGAAAACAATAAATGTTTTTTAAAATGCCAGAGAAGCAGTGGGGCCTTTGGATAACAAAGGAATAGAGAGATTGCTAAAGGAAGATAGGGAGATGGCAGAGAAGCTCAATGACTTTTTTGCTTCTGTATTCACTGTGGAAAGTGTGTGGCATGTAACCATGCTACAGCCCCTGTTTTCAGAAAGTGAGTCTGAAGAACTGAGCCAGATTGAGGTGACAAGAGATTAAGTTCTAGACCTACTGGGGAAATTTAAAACTGAAAAGTCTCCAGGTATGCATACAAGAGTTCTAAGGAACTCAGATGTTCTACTAACCTATATATATGAGACAGTTGATCTACTAATCTGTATATGTGACCTATCACTAAATTCAGTTCCTATACTAGAAGACTGGAGAGTAGCAAATGTTACACCAGTTTTTAAAAATGGATCCAGAGGAGAACCATGAAATTACAGGACAGTCAGCTTAACATCTGCCCCAGGCAAATCAGTAGAAACTATAATCAGATAGAATTGTTAGACACAGAGGGACAAAGCCTGCTGAGGGAAATTCAGCATGGCTTCTGCAAAGGGAAGTCCTGCCTCACCAACCTTTTGGAGTTCTTTGAGAAAGAGAATAACCATGTAGACAATACCTGGACTTTCAAAAGGCTTCTGACAAGGTACCTCACCAAAGACTTCTAAATAAACTTAGCAATCATGGGATAGGAGGACAGGTTCTCTTATGGATTAAAAACTGATTATATGACAGAAAGCAAATAGTAGGAATCAATGGACAGTTCTCACAATGGAGGGAAGTAAGCAGTGGGGTCCCACAAGGATCGGTATTAGGGCCAGTACTATTTAATTTAATTTATTCATCAGTAATCTGGAACTAGTGGTGAATAGTGTAGTGGCCAAGTTTACAGACGACACCAAATTATTCAGGATGGTGAAAACCAAGGCTGACTCTGAAGAGCTCCAAGAGGACCTCCACAAACTGTGTGAGAGTGTGACAATGTGGCAAATGAAATTCAGTGTTGGCAAGTGTAAGGTGATGCACACTGGGACAAAAAAAATCCCAACTATAGGCTAATGGTTATTATCCTGTCTCCACAATTTAGATGAATATGATGACTCAGACAAACTGAATATCCCTTTGGACTCCCGGGTAAGGGGCACGATATTTCTCTGATGATGACGAAGTCCTGTCCGAAAGAGCGACTTGATGAAGACAAGGATGCTCCCCCTATCCAAATACCACAGAATCTCCTGGCCAATGGATGTATTTTTACTGATACTAAGAAGATCTTAGATATTATAGATTGATTGACTGCCACTCTTACTTATCTCATGGAATATTGCTGGCTGGTATTCCAAAACATGGGATAAAGACTCCATTAGATATATTTCCCAATTCAAAATCATTTTTTTCCTGGAAACCTGGATGTGAGACTTGTTTGGTCTGATCCAGCAGGGCTTTTTTAATCTTATGTCCACTTTAAATAATGTGACAAGCAGCAGAAGGCGAGGTGTTAGGGAAACTGTTGGAGCTTGGTAATGTGACTGCATATGTACAATTCAGTTTGTGGGTTAATTTGCACAATTATATGCAGCATGCCCGTGTAGTGTAGTGGTTAGAGTATTAGACTAGAATCTGGGAAAGCAGGTTCAAATCCCCCTCTGTCATGGAAGCTCGCTTGGTGACCTTGGGCTAGTCACACTCTCCTAGCTTAACTTACCTCTGGGTTAGTGTGAGGATAAAATGGAGGTGTGAGGGTAAACTGGAGGACAGGAGGAGATTGGAAAGAAGGAGAATGCAACTTTGGGTCCCCATTGTGGAGAAAGATGAATATGTGGGGTAAAAAAAATTGAACAGGTGAACAGTTTGCCGAACCTTTGACTATGCATATCACAGCTGGCCAACAGGGAGCTGAACTGATGGCTGATGAGCATTTCTGATGCCTACTCCAATGTGTTATGGACAGTTAAATCTCCTTGTTAGATATACAGTGAGTGATTGATTTTGGAGGAACTCCATATACATACATTATTCTGTCTGTGGAGTAATGGATTCTTATGACTTTTGGCACCAGAAACAGGACGCACTCTCAAGCCTGTCCTTGCAGTCCTAAAGGCTAGAACTTTGTTCTGTTTCAGATGAAAGCTACAGATCTCAGGATACTGATTTCTTCACCCAGCACCAAGTAGTCCTTCCAGGTTTTTCCAAAGAGTGCCATGAGTGAACTTACAGGAGTGGTTCTGAAGCTGAGGCAAGGGCAACAGACTGAGAAGAGACAAGCTGGGAACTCACCATTCACTGCCCTGACAATGAAAACAGAGTTTCACCCATTGTAGGAGGTGGTGTTATAAGGCCTGCTGACCTTTTAGCAAAGATAACTAGTCTCACAAGGTAAAGCAGGCATGAAGGGAGAAATGGGAAGTGGTTGGGAAGCAGCATTTAAGGTCTGGAGGCAGCTGAGCCAGACAGTGCCTGACAAAGGTGCTGTTTTTAAACACCTTTTTCTCTGAAAAGGAGCCATGACCCAAAAGCTCTGTGTTTCATGCTGAGTCCATTGGCATACAAGGAAGTGGGTTTCTGCACTGAAAGCTACGTACCTTGAGAAAATGCAGAGTGTGAACCATGGGGAAGAATTTGCTCAGGGAAGAGCCTGATAGTCCCTTCTGGATAGCATATTGCCCCTGCATCTTCCAGAGTGTGACCCTCCTCCTCTTTTGCAGAATGCCTTAGCTTTCCACTTGCAAGAAGGGTTAACCCTCCTTTCCCAAACAGAAATTATCCCATAAGCTTCTATTAGCCCCAGTAGGTAAAGCAGGGGAAAGGGGAACTCCATCCCCCACCCAATGCCATGACCCTGGTACAAATTAGGCACTCTTGTGGCTGCATTTCAGGAAAATGAAAGATGATTGGAGATCCAGTCATGCATATCCAGTGTCTTGCCTAGTTACACACTTAAAGAACCTACTTAGATGGATTCCTGCACCTTCCTCCTCAGTGTTGTAATGCAAGCCATAAGCAACTTAAACCGACATCTTTAAAAGATATTACAACTGAAAATTCTGTTCAGAACATTAGCCTAGTACCTG
Organism: Gekko japonicus; assembly: GCF_001447785.1. Classification (NCBI taxonomy): domain Eukaryota; kingdom Metazoa; phylum Chordata; class Lepidosauria; order Squamata; family Gekkonidae; genus Gekko; species Gekko japonicus. The sequence continues at coordinate 487,100 of NW_015162524.1, read as the reverse complement.
AAAATAATGTATCTGCTTTTGTACATTGCTTTGGGACATATTTGGAAGATGAGGGAATAGTTGAGTCTCCTGTGAATGGTTTAAAATGCAAGGGGCGAGTTAATGCCAGCTTGCACAGCAAAATGTATTTGATCTGTCTTTGATCCTGTGCAATAAAAGAGCAAATTTCATCTTCTAAGCACCAGCTGTAGTCCTTTATGTTTCAATGAGGGCTGATTAGTACGGATGGTGATGTTCTTAATACTCTTGGCACATGCACTTCTTGAAATGAATGGACTTTAACAGAAGGTTGCCTTCCAAAGCATTTGTTATCAGACTGAAAGTTTTCAGTTTTACATTAAAGGAGGAAATATTAGGGTTCTGAGAAAGATGCTGTTGGCATAATCTCCATATTGTCTCTTATGACTTCCCTGAGAGATGTGGCAAGATACTTCCTTCTGGAGACACTTCGAGTTGCATGCTTTGCTTGGGCAAATAAGTGGAGAATAGTCCTATAATTTCACATTTTGACTGGTACAGTGTGGGACTGGAGAAAGGTTCAGTGGAGCAAGCAAGTCGAACGCCAAATCTGGGAAGAAACATGGAGTCACCTTCTTACGGACCTTAAAAATTACTGTGTACCTGCATGAGTCGCTCATCGCTTTGTTGCCCCAAATGAGCGCTTCCAAGTAACCTACTTTTCAAACCCCAGACATCTAATTATACTCGGGTATAGCCAAGCTGAACTTTATTTCCTTTAGTGGAGCCATCACTCAATTTGTCTTTCTGCACAGATCAAATGACAAGTAGTCTGTGAGGGAGGATTTTTCATCCATTTCCTTATTACGGACAGACCACTGTCTGGTGAGGTTTAGTCTGCTGGGAGCATGGCAGCTCTGCAGGAATGGACAACTGATAAGTTTGGTCCACTCCTAAAGACTGATGGATCTAGATAGAGTCTGGACATTCCTCGGGCAGTTTTTGGTTGACTTGGATGGTGTACCTGGCAAATGTGATGACACTATATCTCCAGGCTTTCTTGGATGGGACTGATTATCTAGATGAGTTTCAAACGGGCTTCTTATCTAGTTCTAGAACTGAAACTGCCTTACTCGACTTTTTGTGTGCAAAAGTGCAATCCTGCTGGAGTATTTGATACCATCCTACCCAGGACCCTTCTGGATTGGCTGACTGATATAAAGTATGGAGGTAGTGAGCTCCAGTGATTCTGTTTTCATTCGGCTGATCAGTTCTGTCAGGTGGTACTGGGAACATTACCACACAGCATGCTAATGAGCTATTAGCATAACAGCTCATTAGCATATGCCACACCCCCTGACATCACCGGAAGTGATGTCAGAAGGGGAAGCAAAAGGGGGGGAAGGCATCTTCCCTTCCCCGGCCACTAGAGTTGGGCCACAGAAGCAGGAAAGAAGGAAGGAGAGAGAGAGAGTAGAGAGAAGGAACGAAGGAAGGAAAGAGAGAAAGAAAGAGAAGGAAAGAAGGAAGGAACGAGGCAAAGAAAGACAAGAGAAAAAGGGAAAGAAAGAGAGAGAGGGGAAAGAGGAAAAGGAAAGAATGAAAGGAGGGAAAGAAAGAGTGAGAAGGTGTTACAAATGAGACTGATATTTTGCTTTATGGATTTATATTTTCCTGTCAGACATCACATGGACTGTGCACAGACACCCATAGGCTCACAGAAAGCTGAACAAGTTATCTGTTGTGACATTACACATAGAAGGTGAGTGATCTAAGCCTTGCATGTTCATGAGGTTTCAAATACACAGTTACAAGCCTGAGGGAAGAAAGCACACATCGCACATTATTGTCAGCAAACAACAACTTAAGGGAAAGCAACCCCATTGATGAACTGTTGAAAGACACTAGTACACATCTCTGTTTGACATCTGAATGATCATTTACTGCCAGATGCCTCTCTGATTACCTGGGAAAGGCCAAGCTTCATCTGCACATCAAGGAGTGAAATTGATGCCAAATTTCACACTTGTCCAGATGCCATTCCTTGAGTTAGATCTAGTGTTACAATATTGGCCCAACCCTTTAGGTTGCCACCCCTCACTGCACGCAACCAATGAGGTTAGTTTTGGGACGGACTAACAGATAGGTGGGTCTACAGGCTGGTACAGATGCCACCCACCCAAAGATTCACCTATAAAAGGTGAAGGCCAGCTGCCTGACCCCTGCTAGTCACCTTGCCCCCCCACCCCCTGTCTGCTTTTAAACTCCTCTTAAGTCCAGCTTCCTGTACCAAAACCCTTGCTTCTACTTGATCTCTTGATCTGTAGTCAAGAGACCCACACTAGCTGGCTGGTTCTAGCAGTGTGTTAAATCTCCCTAGTCTATTTTTCTGACCCCTCATTCTTCATTGTGACGTGCAAGCTTCAGGACAGATAAGTATTGCTCTTTATCACCCCACCCGTGAATGCAAAAGTGATTCTTTATTACCTTGTATTCCTAAGGAGGAGCTGCGGTGGCTCAAGTGGTTAAATCAAGACTCTTTTTTCAAAGATCTTAAAAATATACTAGCAAAGGAAAACCCAGAAAACATTTGCATAGTAGGTGACTTCAACGCAGTTTTAGATCCGACCGAAGATAGGAGGAAAATGAACAAGAGTACAAAACTGGGTCCGGGACTTCCAGGGAATTAGTTAAAAATAATGGAAGAATACAACTTAATAGATACCTGGAGGACAAAACCCCCCCCCCAAAAGGGACTTATAGATATGATATGGGCAAACAGTAGTATGGCAAGAGACTTAATAGAAGCAGAGATATTGCCAGGTACCTTTGCAGATCATAATCCTGTCTGGATAACATTGAAAGAAAACGGGAAAGTACCCAAATGGAGAATAAATACAGCTTTACTACGTGACAACAAGTTTGTGGAAAAACTTAAGATTGAGATAAAGGAATTCTTTAAAGTAAATAAAACGGAAAACATGTCACTGAACATAATATGGGACACATTTAAAGCATATCTGCGAGGTTTATTTCTGACGCAAGAAATATGGAAGAGAAAGCAAAAAAGAGAAAAATTGGATCAACTCACAACAGAATTAAAAAAAAAAGAAATAGCAAAAAAAAAAAGGGTGGGCCAAAAGAGACAATGACTAAATTAAAACTGGTACAACATCAAATAAACCTACTATTAACGCAAGAAATTGCCAGCAAGATTGAATTTACAAAAGCATATTATTTTGAAAATGCAAACAAACCAACAAGGTGGTTGGCTTACAGACTTAAGAAAGAAAAGGAAAAAAGAACTATCATAGCCTTAAAAAACGGAAAGCAAGAACTAAAAACCGGGATGGAAGACTTAAAAGAAATTGTAGGGAACTTCTATACAGACCTATATAAGCAAGTGCCATGTTCACAATTACATTTAGAAGGTTTCTTTGAGAAACATAATAAAGGAAAATTTACGGAAGACCAGAAAAGAAGGCTAAATGAGAAAATCTCAATGTATGAATTAACGGAAGCTCTAAAAAAACAGAAGAAGAAAAAATCGCCAGGTCCAGATGGAATTACAGCAGAAGTCTTCCACAAATTTGAAGAGGAAATAGTGCTGATAATGAAAGATTTACTGCAGAATATAATGAGCACTGGAGAATTACCTCTATCGTGGAAAGAAGCAATGATAACTTTAATTCATAAACCTAACACGGACTCATCAGAAGTTAAAAACTACAGACCCATTTCTTTGCTAAATGTTGACTATAAAATCTTTGCAACAATCTTGGCGACAAGATTTAAAAATGTGATGATCGAAGTAATACATCAAGACCAATCTGGATTTCTCCCCAAAAGACAGATTAAAAACAACGTAAGAATAATTATAAATGCACTAGAGTACTATGAACAAAATCCTGGAAAACAGGCGGCGTTGATGTTCCTGGACGCGGAAAAGGCATTTGATAATGTCAACTGGGCCTTCCTGCATTACAAGCTAAATTTGTGGGACTGTGGGGATTGCTTTGGGAAAATGATATTAGCAATCTATAAAGAACAATGGGCGAGGATAATCGTCAATGGAGATCCAACCCAGAGAATCCCTATCCAGAAAGGAACAAGACAGGGGTGTCCACTCTCACCCCTTTTGTTTATATTTTGCCTAGAATCCTTAACGGAAATGATAAGAAATGATAAGAATATTCGGGGTCTCAAGATTAAAAAAAAAGAAATAATAAAGCTACAACAACTTACAAACATGGAAGTGATAAATAAAATAAAATATTTAGGAATTACAATAACAAATAAAAATGTTCAATTATACGAAAATAACTATAAAATACTATTAGAAGAGATCAAAAGAGACCTGCTGAAATGGCACGATCTACATATTTCGCTGATGGGCCGAATTGCCACAATAAAAATGTCCGTTCTACCACGTTTTCTGTTTTTGGCACAGACAATCCCAGTTCTAAACAATAACAAATTTTTTGATGAACTAAACCAAATAACAAGAAAGTTCATTTGGCAAGGGAAAAGACCAAGGATCAAATTAAAATTTCTACGAGATAAAAAAGAAAGAGGTGGATTAGGCATGCCAGACTGGCAACTTTATTATAACGCAGCAGCCATGGGATGGATAAAAGATTGGATAACCCTAAAAAATGAAAGATTGTTAAATTTAGAAGGTCATGGCCTATATATGGGCTGGCACGCCTATATATGGTATGACAAAGATCAGATACAAAAGCATTTCCAAAACCACATATTTCGAGGTCCACTAAGTAAAGTTTGGAATAATATAAAAGAGAAATTTTATGATAAAATTCCAGGATGGGTAGCCCCACTGGAAGCTTTTATCTTACCAAACTTGTTAAGTGAAGACATGAAGGCCAGCTACGAAGTACTATTAACAAAGGAAAAAGAACTAAAATCAGTTGGGTTGCTACAAGATCTAAATATAAACTTAACAATCTGGGAAAAGAACCAGCTAAAATCCAGATTTGCCAAAAACAAAAGTAAAGGTTTTGAAACAATAAAGTCAGAATTAGATAAAATATGGCTCTCGACCTCAGATAAATTAATTCAAAAGCTGTATAATTTACTTTTGAGAGAAGATGGGAAAGATGAAATAACAAAACCAAGTATGAAGACCTGGATGAGAGATCTTGGCCAAGAACTAAGTATGGAAAAGTGGCATAAAGCCTGGAGGTCTACAACCCTACTAAAGGCTACTTCCTATAAAGAAAATATTTTTAAAATGCATTATCGATGGCATTGGACTCCAGAGAAGGTAGCAAAATGCTACAAAAAAGCCTCAGGACTCTGCTGGAGATGTAAAAAAAATTTGGGCTCACTTTTGCCACGTATGGTGGAGATGTGAGAAGGTGCTAAAATTCTGGAGATGTGTGCATAAATTAATAAAAGAAATCATAGAAATAGATATGAAACTGAGCCCAGAAGTATATTTACTTAACATGTTACCTGAAGGGATTAAATTTAACGACTCATGTATAATACTGTATATCCTTACTTGCTCTAGAATCCTCTTAGCGAAATGCTGGAAATCGGAAGTGATACCGAGTAGAGATGAGTTAATTACTAGAATTATGGAAATAAAAGAGATGGACAAACTAAATACGATAATATTGGCAAAAGATGAAGATTTGTTTAAAAAAAGATGGAAAAAATTAGAAAAATGGTTTGAATCCAATGTTTAAAGAAACTCTGAAAATGGATGTGTATTGTGTTATAATTCGTAGTGTAAAATCTGAAAATAAATGTTCTAAAAAAAAAAAAAGACGCTGAACTGCAGGCTGTGGAAGGTCAGTAGTTCAGCAGTTCAAGACCCGGGTGCCGCAAGACGGGGTGAGCTCCTGTCTCTAGTTCCAGCTCCTGCCAACCTAGCAGTTCGAAAGCAAGAAATTGCAAGTAGATAAATAGGTACCAGTTCCGTGCGCCTTGGTGTTTAGTCATGCCGGCCACATGACCACGTAAACGTCTTCGGACAGCGCTGGGGGGAGAGAAGCGAAGAGAAAAGGGGTTTAAAGTTTAAACCCCTTCTCACTAGAGTTGGGCCGCAGAAGGAGGAAAGAGGGAAGAAAAGAGAGAGAGTGTGTGTAGAGAGAAGGAATGAAAGAGTGAAAGAAGGAAAGAAGGAAGGAAAGAGGAAAAGAAAGAGAAGGAAAGAAGGAGGGAAAGAAAGAGCGAGAAGGGAAGAAGGAAAAGAGGGAAAGGAGAGAATGAAAGAAGGAAAAGAGAGGAAGGAAGGAAGAGAAGCGAAAGAGAGAAAGAAAAGGAGGGAAGGAAAAGGAAAGGGGAAGGAAAGGAGGGAAAGAAAGAGGGCAAAGAGATGGGGGGAGGGGGAGGCTCTCCTACCCCCCCACTCCCCCAATCAAGCCTCCACCACCCCCCGCGGATTCCTCACTTACCCTGGGAGGCAGTGGGGAGTGTCTTCTGGTCTCCCCCGGGCTGCAGCGCTCCGCTGTGCACCCCAGGAAACCGGCAACGGGCCTCCTGTGGCCTCCCTGGGGCTGCAGCGCTGCTGCGCAGGCCCCAGGGAGCTGGTGATGGGCCTCCTGTGGCCTCCCTGGGGCCATAGCGCTCCTGTGTGGGCCCCAGGCAGCAAGTGATGGGCCTCCCTGGGGCTGCAGTGCTCTGGTGTGGGCCTCAGGGAGGCAGTGACGGGACTCCTCTGGCCTCCCTGAGGTTGCAGCGCTCCGGCGCGGGCCCCAGAAAACCTGCAACAGGCCTCCTCTGGTCTCCCTGGGGCGGCAGCGGTCTGGCGTGGCCCCCAGAGAACCGGTGACGGGCCTCCTGTGGCCTCCCTGGGGCTGCAGTGCTCCGACGCGGGCCCCAGGGAACCAGCGACGGGCCTCCTGTGGCCTCCCTGGGGCGGCAGCATTCTGGCGCGGGCCCCAGGGAGCCAGCGATGGACCGCAGAGGCACAAGGAGACTCTGGCTGCGCAACCAGGAACATTATCAACAGGTCCCTCTCTGAGGGTCTGTTCCCGGGGGCTCTCAAGGAAGTGATGGTCCGCCCTCTCCTAAAAAAACCATCTTTGGACCCGGCCGAATTGGCCAACTATCAGCCGGTCTCCAATTTGCCCTATTTGGGCAAATTAATAGAGAGGGCAGTGGTGATACAGTTGCAGAGCTTTTGCATGACACTTCCACACTGGATCCCTTTCAGTCTGGCTTCCGCCCGGGTCACAGAACGGAGACAGCACTGGTCGCCTTCACAGATGACCTCCAGAGGCACCTGGATTGGGGCGGATTGGCGGTGTTGCTGTTGCTGGACCTGTTAACGGTGTTCGACATGGTCGATCATCAGCTGCTCACCCACCGCCTCGTCAACGTGGGGATTCAGGGGCTTGCCTTGCATTGGCTCGTCTCTTTTCTCTAGGGTCGGGGACAAAGGGTTGCACTTGGGGAGAAGCTGTCCCGAAGGCACTCACTAATTTGTAGAGTGCCACAAGGGGCAGTGCTCTCCCCAATGCTATTTAAGATCTATATGCGCCCCCTTGCCCAGATTTATTTATTTATATTTATTTATGTTTGGATTTATATCCCGCCCAGAAAGACAAATTGAGTAGATGCTGCAGGCGTTAGCTAGCTAGACAGAGGGCATTTGTTTAAGACAATGAGGCACTGGGTGCTGATACTGCTGTCTTTGTAGCTGACTGCAGTACAAATCGGCTCAGGATAAATGAATGTAACATTACAATTCTGAATACTTTTTTGGATCTTAGTCAATAGATTTGCAAAAATCAGCATATGCTGTTTTTCAGACAACCCCCCCCCCCCGTGCTTTTTGGATTAGCCCTAGGAAGCAGGTCCCACTGGTTATGATTACTCAAAAGTAGAGATTTGAGACTTATAAAATTTAAACTACAAACTACAAAGGTAAGGGAGTTGGGAATATCTAAACTAAAATACAGAGCTATGCAAGGATCATGTAATAGTAGTTATACAGAACATTGTGTCCAAAAGTTGGTGTTTCCCCCACAATTAAGCTTTAAGGAATAAGGGCTAATCATACTAGTGCAAGCACATTTACCAGTGTAGGTACATTCCAGCTCTTTAAATGTTAATATAGTCAGGCTTTCAGCATTAAGCTATTTGTCATACTTTCCCCCCCTGTGCTTATCTTTATCATAAATTAATCTGACTTTCAGTAATTTGGGAACTGCAGCTCCTTTATCAGAGTCTGAGTCTTCTGAAGGACTGTCTGATGAATTTTCACTGCTTCCCGATCCATGTTTGATGTTTTCTTCTGTTACACTGTTGTCTCCTGCTTTTCCATGGTTCGCTGTTGTCTGGTGCTGTTCCAAGAATGCTTTTGCTTAATACCAATCCCTTCAGCAGAATACAGGAGGCTGAAGGCTTTGGAAAAAATCAGCATAATTGGAAATACCTGAATTGACAAGCAGCTGCTGAGTCTTAATGCAGGCTCATCAGTTTCCAGCTGTGGCCTGTAGCCAATTATTGATTGTTGGCTCAAAAATAAAACTTGGCACCAGATACCACCCAGGATGCAAATGGCCTTCTAAAAATAAAAAAGGAAGCAGCTCTTCTAGAAACTCCTCTTAAAGCTCTTCCATTAAAAAAGAACAACTGGAAAATGTTCTTGTACTTTTTTCAGTACATCAACAATGTCAGGAGTCTTTACTGCCTGTGCAGGCTTCCCTCTGTAAGAACTGAGAGTCAGCAGATCCCACTTTTCCAGAAGATACTTGATTGGTGTCAGTTAACAGTGTTTTGTGTTGAACCTATAAAAACAAAGCAAAGTATTAAAATGAACATTTGACTCCCAGCAGACCCTTATATTGCTACTGCACTACTGACTAACTAAAAAACCTGGACTGATTTCTCACAAGCCACTGCTCCGCCCTCATATTTCCCTTGCCCCGATCACATAAGTCAATTTCCCACTACTTGCTGCGTGGCCACATTTTGCCCCTCAGCTTCACCCAATTTCCCCCATGTCTACTTGATCCTCAAAAAACAGGATTGAGTAGATGCGGGGGAAATCAGGCGAAGCTGCGGGGCAAAATGCAGCCGCGGAGCAAGTAGTGGGAAATTGACTAATGTGATTAGGGCAAAGGGAAACGCGAGGGCGGAGCAGTGGCTTGTGAGAAATTGGTTCTGGTTTTGCACCAAGATCCTAATGTATTAAACCCTGCACACACACATACATGCCCCAGGTACTAGATGGAACAATTTCAGCATTTTTCTTCCAGCCTAACTAGACAAACTTCCTAGTATCCAGTAAGGAGCTGTGGGCTTGCTTAGCAGAAGTGTATGGGTTGGATCCATGCTAAATTTTCTACTAATGGACTGGGAGATGTATTTTTCACCAGTTCTTTCTTCCTGTGCAGGCTCCCATTTTCCACTCATCCTATTCCTGAGGGTCTCCTGCCCTAAGGAGCAGCATTTCAGGGTGATCAATAGGCTGCTGTCAGAGGGCGGGACACAGAAAAGTTGTGTCCCACTGAGAGAAATGTCTTCCATTAGTGGAAGACACAGTCTGGATCCATTATTTCATCCTTAACATCTGCAGGATGAGTCTGCTTAGGATGGCACTACTAAACAGCAGCATACAGTGAGATTAGGTGTGGGGAAAGTATAGGATTTGACTCCATTATTGCAGTCTGTGGGTGTATGAAAAATACTCCCACCATGCATGAATCCATTTGTTCATGTGGGTCCCTGCAAAGTTGCCTTTCAACAAGAAGAGATCTGGTCATGGATATCTCACTCTGGTCACATGAACCCCAACATATATACACATCATTCCAGTGTATATGCAAATATAAAAAGGCGTTCTGTTCATTGAAGCAATGAGTCCTTGTTATTGTACACTTGCAGAACACTCAGATTTCCACAATCATTCCATGCCATTTTTGGGAATGAAACATAAGAATAACAAATGGAGCTGTGCACGTGCCCTCCTTGACTTACATATTGGGTATGGTGGAAATAGTATACAAGGTTCTGCTTCCCCTACCACAAGAACAGGTTTTCTGAAAGTATGACCTGTTTTTAGTGGAGCTACGTGTTCATTGAATCGTATAAGCCTCTGCTGTTCTCCAGTGGTCCAGGGTGGGGCAGTCTCAACCAATGTTCCCTCTAAGCTGTGGAGTCTTGTGAGCAAAAATTCTACTTTGTGAGCTACTGGCATTAAAGTTGTGAGTGAGCAATTTGGCTGCTGCATAAATTAGCTTGCTCTGGAGCCATTCGTCCTGAGCTAGGACAAAAATGTGTGAGCTGGAGGCTAAAAAACTGTGAGCTAGCTCACAGTCAGTGTTCCCTCTAAGCTGAGTTAGTGTGAGCTAGCTCACAGTTTTTTAGCCTCTGTCTCACACATCTTTGTCTTAGCTCAGGAAGGATGGCTCCAGAGCAAACTAATTTATGCAGTAGCCAAATTACTCACTCACAACTTTAATGTCAATAGCTCACAGAGTAGAATTTTTGCTCACAAGACTCCACACCTTAGAGGGAATATTGCTCACAGTAACTCGGCTTAGAGGGAACACTGGTCTCAACTTCTGGGACAAGTTGCTCCCTATAGGCAAGCAGGGTCACCAGTCTTTGTGTGATTTTTGAAGGGGAGGGGCTTCTCTCTCGGTTCCCAGTCTTGGCCCTGTCTGCAAGGCATATAGACGTTGCTGGCTGCGCACAATTCCTAGGGTTTCCCCCCCTTTTCTGTATCTTTTCTTCTCTTTTCTATCCCCCCGCCTGTGCTAGGGTTGCTTTTTGCCAGGAGATTGCTCAGAGGGTGGGAAGGCCATCGCCTCCCCCCCCCCCCCCGCTGTAGATCTTCCCTCAGTAGCAGAAGGAACATGGGACCAGATATTGCCACGGTGGGAACCCCCTGCATCTCTGCCTTCAGGCCAGGAGCTTCCCCAGACACTCTTACTTGGAGGAGTGTTGGCAGCTGTTACTGCAGAGCCCTCCAGCCCTCCACGTGGCTTCCAGGGGCCCGCTGGGCCGGTTGGATTTAACAAGCTGCAGCCTTCGCTGTCCTCCCAGCCCTTGCCCACACTCCTGCATCCCAGTAAGGTGCAGAGGCCCTAGCTCTAGAAGCCCCAGGGTGGGTTTTTTATTTGTTTTTTTCCCTTCAGTGCAGGAGCAGCAGAGGATGGCCCTGAGGTGATTCCAGCAGCTGGTGAGGCGGCCTCCCCATAGCAACCCCTATCCTGAGGAGAGGTCTCACCTGGCTGCTCATGGGGCATTGTTGGCTGCGGTTGTAATAGCGGCAGCAGTGGTCACGGGGGAGTGACCCAACCGTCAAGTTGCATGGGGAGGGCTGGATGGGCCTAAAGTGGAGCGGGTCTGCTGTGGGTGGGAGCAGAGCTGGGCTGAGCGCCTACTGTGGAGGAGCATGTTTATCTCTCTGGCTCCTGAGTGACCTTGGCCCCGCCCGGTCTAGCCAGCAAGGGGGGACATGTTCTGGACTCTTCACAACAGACTTGCAAGGTTGCCTTGTGGAGGCGGGGAAAGCATGGGTTACTCCCCCGCCATCCTCTGAGCCCCCTTTCCCATGTTGTCAGAGCGCCTTGAGGGTGAGGGATCTTTCTACTCAGCCTCGGGCGCCTTCCCACTTGGCCATGTGCATCGCCCAGCGGCGAGGGGGGGGAGTGTACAGCTGGGGCTGGTATTGGGCCACAGAGGACGAGCCTGGCCATGCTTTCTTGTGAAACTCCCTGCCAGTGCATATCACGCACCGAGAGCAAAGAGCATCCCCTCTTCTGGGCCTGCCAGCCTTGTGCGAATGGGGTGCCTGGCTGTGGTTGCTGGGCCTGGGTGGGTGATGGTGCCTGCCTTGCATGCTGCCCTGTGGAAGAGCTGTGTGGATGAGTCCCCAGGCTTGGGGAATGGTGGGACTTCCTTCTTCACGCACCCGCCATGCACATGGTGATTCCCTGGCACGTATGGCCACCTCCCTCCATGTTTCCCTCGGAACTACCTGCCTCCGGCTCCCAGGGCCTCAGCCTCTTGATGTGTGTTCGGGTTGCACCCACCAGTTCCCTCTTGCTCTGCTCCACTTGAAAGTCCCAGCCAGGTAAGCCACGGAGGCTGGGGGGGGGGGGAATCCTGTTGCTGCCATCTGGTGCTAGGGTGATTGGAGCTTCGTGCCTTCCTTTCTGGGGGTCGGAGGGGATGGGCACAGCTAACAGAGACAGAACAAAGTCGGTGTTCCATGGCACTTTTCAGACCAACGAAGTTTTATTTCAGGTATAAGCTTTCCTGTGTTTCTTCTGCTTACTTTGAGACTTAAAAGAAAGGGGGAGGGCAAAGAGATGCATTGGGATAACGCCATTGAAGCAGCTACACCTGCTCCTTGTCCAGGAGCTGGGTGGGCAGCTCTTAGTCTTTGGGCTGCCTGTGCCATGGTGGCCACTTCCTGAGCCCTCACTGCCTGAAGTGGGCTTCTAAGATCTGGTGCCCCCCCCCCCCACAGTCATCCTGTGGCTGCTTAGAAGAACTAAATCCCCAGGTTCTGCTGCAGCCACGTGCCACCTCCCCCACTGCACCCACCCTCCCAGGGCCAACAGCCGAGCAGCCTTCCCCTCATTTGTTTTTTCCTTTCTCTCCTTTCCCCTCTCTCATCTTCTCCAAATCTCTGCCTCTCCCCTAGCTTGTCTTCCCCTCCTCCCCCTGGCTGCTTGTTCCTTTTTTTGGGGGGGGGGGGTTGCCTCTCAGGTGAATCATGTTGTGCTATTATAGGTATTATTTATATGTATCCATAGTTATTAGTACATAATATTAAGCTGCAATGCAGCGTACGTACTTGGGAACAGGTCCCTCTGAGTTCAGTAGAACTTACTTTCCAAATAAACTGTCATATAATTGACTTGTAAGGGTTTTTTCCCCTAATACAGCAAATGTATTTGCAATTTAAAAGGGTTTGCAGATTATAGATAGAAAGCTACTGCTTCTTCTGCTTCTTTTCCTTCTCCTCCTCCTCCTCTCCAACTTCCCTGCTCTGCCTGTCCACAGTTTGTAAAGGGAAGGGACTGGTTTCCAGTGCCTGGCAAGAGGGAAAGAAACATTATGAATTCTTTCAGCTCTCACCGGGCACTCCAACAACCAACCTTCTGAGCATAAGGGAAACAGAGAGGTACAAAATACAAAAGCCGTGTCATACCTTTTATTAAGATCAAGCTTAATAATGTGGGGAGGAAACTGAAAGGAAAAGTAGAAAGGGTCAAAACCATTGGGGAAGCTTGGAAACTATTTAAAACTATGATCCTAGAAGCTAAAAAAAATATATATTCCGCAGGTTAGGAAAAGCACAAATAGGTATAGGAAAAAGCCTGCATGGTTAACAAACAAAGTAATGGAAGCTGTAAAAGGATTCCTTTAAGCAGTGGAAAGCTAGTCACAGTGAGGCTGATAAAACGGAACACAGGCTATGGCAAATAAAATGCAAGTCTGTGGTCAGGCAGGCAAAAAGGGAATATGAGGAGCATATAGCAAAAAACGTAAAGACCAACAATAAAACTTTCTTCAAATACATTAGAAGCAGGAAACCAGCTAGGGAGGCAGTGGGGCCCTTGGATGACCAAGGGGTAAAAGGAGTACTGAAGGATGATAGGGAAATGGCTGAGAAGCTAAATGCATTTTTTGCCTCTGTCTTCACTGTAGAAGATGAGAAGTGCTTGACCACTCCAGAACCAATGATTTCAGGACGGGTGTTGAAAGACCTGAGTCAGATTGAGGTGACGAGAGAGGATGTCCTAAAACTGATAGACAACTTAAAAACTGATAAATCACCAGGCCCAGATGGCATACATCTGAGAGTTCTGAAAGAACTCAAATGTGAACTTGTGGATCTCCTGACAAAAATATGTAATCTTTCATT
>NW_015162524.1:467465-473167 GCF_001447785.1 Gekko japonicus | reverse complement strand
CCAGCGGAGCCAGAACTCCAGAAGCCCTCCCACTCTTGCCCCCCCCCCAAGCACCAAGAACATAAGAGAAGCCGTGTTGGATCAGGCCAATGGTCCATCCAGTCCAACACTCTGTGTCACACAGTGGCCAAAACCCAAGGTCCACCAGGAGGTCCACTAGCGGAGCCAGAACTCCAGAAGCCCTCCCACTCTTGCCCCCCCCCAAGCACCAAGAAGACAGAGCATCCCTGCCCCAGACAGAGTGTTCCATCTAGACCTTGTGGCTAAGAGCTACTGAGGGACCACTGCTCCATGTTTATTCAATCCCCTCTTGATTTGGTGCAGTGGTTAAGAGTGGCAGACTCTAACCCAGAGAACTGTGTTGGTGTCAACATGGCAAATGGGGTTCAATGTGGCCAAGTGCAAGGTGATGCACATTGGAGCCAAAAATCCTAAATATAAATACACATTGATGGGGTCTGAACTGGCAGAGACTGATCAAGAGAGAGATCTTGGAGTTGTAGTAGATAACTCACTGAAAATGTCGAGACAGTGTGTGACTGCAATAAAAAAGGCCAATGCTATGCTGGGGATTATTAGGAAGGGTATTGAAAACAGATCAGCCAATATCATAATGCCCCTATATAAATCAATGGTGCGACCTCATTTGGAATACTGTGTGCAGTTGTGTGTGCAGCTTTGGACACCCAAGCCCATACCTCCAGGCAATCTGGGCAAGGGGGTGCATGTAGACAAAATCGGGGACAGCACTGCCCCTTGAGGCACCCCACAATCAAGAGGGTGCCTCCGGGACCGCTGCTTCCCTATCACCACCCTTTGTCCCCAACCTTGGAGAAAAGAGGCAAACCATTGGAGGGCCAGCCCCTGAATCCCCGTGTCGGCTAGGCGGTGGGCCAGCAACTGGTGGTCGACCGTATCAAATGCGGCCGACAGATTGAGCAACAACAGTGCTGCCACACCATCTCGATCCAGATGCCTTCAGAGGTCGTCAGTCAGGGCGACCAATGCCGTCTATGTCCCATGACCTGGGTGAAAGCTGGACTGGAACGGGTCTAAGACTGAAGCATCCTCCAGAAAACTCTGTAGCTGTATCGCCACTGCCCTCTCGATAAGTTTGCTTAAATAGGGTAAATTGGACACCGGCAGATAGTTTGCCAATTCGGTCAGGTCCAGGGATGGTTTTTTCAAGAGAGGGCGGACCATTGCTTCCTTGAGTGCCCCAGGGAACAGCCCCTCTGACAGGGACTTGTTGATAATCTCCCGTAAGGCACCTTGAAACCCCTCGTGACCCGCCTTAATGAGCCAGGAGGGGCAAGGATCAAGGTCGCACATGGTTGAATGCACAGATACGAGCAATCTGTCAACTTCTTCCTATGAAACAATGTGTCCAGGGGCCCCGTATGTCACCATCCCTCTTACTTGCAGTGAGGTGAACCAGCTCCCTAGCCACATACAGCATTGAAAAGCCAGGCTGCTGCCATGCTAGGCCAGAAGGCAGGGGACCCAGACTCCATGAAGAATCCTCTTCCTGTGCATGTAAGCAACATGTTTTTCCCCACCTAATACATCACCTAGTCGAAACTGCAGACATGAGACTGAAGGACTCACATGAGACACGATCTCTTGAGGGTAGAGGAATCTGTCTGCCGCTTAAAAGCAGCAAGAGTTCATTTATACACATTCTGCCCCCCCCCACCGTGAGGTGAGGCTGTTGGCATGCACGTACAGAAACAGGGAAAAACAGATACTTAAACAGAATGCCTAAAATGCTTGCACAGTATCTTAAGACTTGCTTGCAGTTTCAGGATGTGCAAAGGTCAGGACTCTTAGTGTACCAAAGTCACTGATCAACCCTATGTTTACAGAGTCTGGATGTGGCTCAGAACCAGGACTGGCATGCCATATCGCTGAGCCTTACCCACATGAGACAACAAGAGAATCAATGCCTCTGGCCAGCAGAAGACATAATCCCGTCAGGTGCCATTGTTCAATCTAATTTCCCATTAGATTCAACATTGACCACTCCTGTGGACCTTGGACCCCAGTACCAGTCAGCATATTTTTGGGGACGGACTACCAGGAGGTTGCCAAGGCAGGTGGCAAAGCTTAAGCCCACCCCTCAACCTCCTTATAAAAGAGGCTGTGCAGCACCAGCTCTCTCTCTTACTTGCACTCTTGTTCCCTTACCTGACCCCTCCCTATCCGAAGTCTCCAACTCTTGGTTGCGCAGCCAGAGTGTACCTGCCAGCTCAGGACACGGCCCTCTCCCCGCCATCCCATAGCCCCCTCATTTTCCTGATATTCGCTCCATCCAACTACAGGACAGGTAGAGTATCTCCCATCATCGAAATATCCTGCTAATGCGAATGTGTTCTCTGTAGATGCTGTGTAATTGTATGTGCATGTGTTATTGTGTGCTTGAAATACCATCAGTAAACACAATCAATTTATACTGACATCAGTCTCAGCATCTATTTGGTGTGTCTGGAGGAAACTGTACCCCTGTATACACAGATGCTTGCCCCCGCAGTTGCCTATTGCCTGATTTAAGACCATAGCTCCCCATATTAAATAACGATTCAAGGCAATTTGGCTAACACCTTCATGGAGCCTAAATATAGTGCTCAAGGTCCTCTCCCAGGCCCTATTTGAACCAATGGCCACCAGTCCTCTCAAAGAGCTCACTTTTAATACCATCATTCTAGTGGGTAACTTTTGGGATGCTGCAAATTTACTCCCTTCAGTTGTGAAAGAGTTAACCTGTTTGTGTATGCTAATTTTTAGCTAGTTAGCTTAGAACCAGTTAGATCTTAGACACATATTTCCCATCAGAGAAAGGTAGGTGATATTCCCAATGAAATGGGATCAGGACCAGCTATTGGCTGATCACTTTTATTGGGGTGCTGCATACATTTTGTCACATACACAGGAAGGTGGGGTCTTTGGGGAAACTTTCTATCTCCTTTGTTCTCACTCACCTGAGCAGACACAATGACAAGATATAGAATAGAAAACTAGTTAGGATCTTTGTTATTTCTCTCCATGGAAAGCCTTTTTTCTTATTTTCTAGTAAAATCTTTTTCTTAAGCTAAATACACACTTGTGGCTGCCTTCCTTCTTTTTACTCTGCTAAATATCCAACAGTATCACCTCAGCCAGGAGAGTGTCAGAACTCAGAGCTCTCTCTGTGGGCAAAGAGCTCTGTGTCTTCTGTAATGATGGGGTAGTGCTCTGTCCAGACCCAGCCTTTGTTCCAAAGGTCAATTCTTCCTTTCATAGGTCAGAAGATCCGATTCTCCCCTCCTAAGGACCCTCAGGAGTGGCACTTTTTGGATGTTAAGAGTGCCCTGAGCTTTTGCCTCAACAGGGCTATATCCTTTTGTAAGACTGATTCCATGTTCCTTTCCTTTAGGAAAGCTTCACAAGGACACAGGGTTTCTGCCTCTACCATTAGTAAATGGGTTAGAGGCTGTAACATTCTAGTGTATAAGTCCAGGGGTCTAGACCCTCTGGGTGTTACTGCACACTCCCTCAGAGGGGCGACAACCTCCGCAGCTTACAGATCCTTTCCTTCCTTAGAAGTAATATGTAGGACTGCCACCTGGAGGTCCATCCACCAGGCATTACAGGATTGATCAATTGGCCTCTATGGAGGTCGCCTTTCCTTCTAGGGTTGCCAAACTGGAGATCTCTTGGAATCACAATGGATCTCCCAGCTACATAGATCAGTTCCCTTTGGGTTGCCAGCTACAAGTTGGGAAATTTCTGGAGATTTTGGGGTGGAGCCTTGGGGGACAAAGTTTGGAGAAGGAAGCATCCTCAGCTGGGTATAAAGCCATACAGCCCACCCTCCAAAGCAGGCATTTTCTCCAGGGGAGCTGATCTTCTGTCATCTGAAGAGCAGTTATAATTCCAGTTGATCTCCAGGCCCCACCTGAATGTTGCCAACCCTAGTTTCCGTGGAGGAAATGGCTGCTTTGGAGGGTGGAATCCCCTCCTCAAGCCCCACCACCCCCAGGCTCCCCCCTCCCCAATCTCTGGGAATTTCCTAACCTGGAATTAGCAATCTTATCTCTTTCCAACCTACCTTTATCTGCTCTTCTATCTTAAGCTGTCCCCTCCCCGCTGGCAGCCTCTACCTAGGAAAACTGTGGCCAGCCACTGGGCCAGGTCCACTTGTGTGGTAGGGAACCCTCAATGACTTTGGGGGGGGGGTACCTCACTTTCCCCTGTATCCCCTCTCCACACTATTCCCTTTTTCCTTCCCCCTGGCAACCCCTATATACTTTCCTCTTTATTTGCCTCCTTCTCTCCTTCTCAGCCATTCACCAACCTACCTTTTATCTGCCTCCCATCTTAATCTATATTTATTATTTATTTACTTCATGTATACTCCCCCTTTCTCCACGGTGGGGACCGAAGCAACTTACATTATTCTCTTCTTCTTTCTAGCCGCAGAACAACCCTGTGAGGTAGATTAGACTGAAAATATGTGACTGGTCCAAAATCACCCAATAAGCTTCCTCAAGATAGGGATTCGAATCTGGGTCTCCCAGACCCTACTCTGAAGCTCTAACTGCTATACCACACTGGCTTTCAATAGGGTGGCTGTTGTTGAACAGTAGGAAGAAGCCATGCCTAGTTGAGTTGTGCAAGTCAGGTGGTATCAAGTCATCCAGAGGTTGCTGCCAGGCCTAAGGGTGTCAGCCTCCAGGTGGGACCTGGAGCTATCCCAGAATTAGAACTGAACTCCAGACAACAGAGATCTGTCCCCTTGGGAGAAAATGCCTACTTTGGAGGGTGGACTCTATGGCATTATATCCATCTGAGGCCTCTCCCTTCCCCCCAAAAAACCCTGCCCTCAGTCTCACCACAGAATCTCCAGGATTCCCCCAGCCTGGAGCTGGCAACCGTAGTCAGGCCTGGTCCCAAGGAGGCCTCCCTTAAAGACCAAAATAGACCTGAAAGGGCCCTGTCCCTTCCCCCTGCCTTTTACTGACAGAACCACACTTAGAATGCTGTGGTTGCCTAGTAACAGCCAGTGAAGGAATCTATCACTTAAAGCTACAGTTGCTCCTTTAATCATTTTAATCATTTTCAGGGTTGTTTTTTTTAAACCCTTTTCAGGTTTGTAGAAAGATCTGTTTTGCTCCAGTCACCGGATTTAAGTATCCAAAGATTTACCTGACATGGCTATTATTATGTAGAAGTATATAGATATTTACATGCACACATGATGTTTTGAACTACTGAATTTAAGTAAAATACCCTCCCTCCCCCCAAAAAAAACCCCCTTCCCTCCATCAACATCTTTGCAAGGCACTTTACTTTCCAAAACAGATTTTTTTTTGGTCATTTAGGAGATATTTTCAAACTCCAAAAAAATTGTGATTCCAATCCATGATACATATTTAACTTTAAAAATGCATTGTCATTTGGTATATTGTACATTTGTGTATGTTGTTGCAGTAAAAGTGCCACAGATGGGCATTTGAGGACAGTGCTTTCTGTATTTTAAATAAACATTGTTTAATTTAGCCAAGCCATTTGAAATTTCACTGGAGTGTACCTTCAACTTTACATGAATTCATTAACAACATTTGGGTAGCTGAATGATCTGAAAGGCTACTGCTGTGTTTTCAAATGAAAAAAAATACCATCCCTAACCATGGTTAATGCCTGTTTCAGCTACATTTTCCAAA